>NC_142079.1:7962500-7997500 GCF_059756535.1 Pantherophis guttatus | reverse complement strand
ATGCAGACCTGAATCTGCCGATCTTTCCGAGATCGGGTTTCTTCCCCAAAGAGAGCCCAAGGAGTGTTTTCAGTAGCCATCATCATCGTGTTAATCATAGTTTCAATGGGGCAGCTTTGACCATCTTGGACCAAGCCTAGTCCCGAAACACCAGGGGGTTTCTAGCAGCCTGGCACTCTGACAAATCAGCCATCAACAGACACATAGACATCAACAATGTCTACCTATCGTGCAAAAGAGGCAATCGGAACGCTCGCTAAATGAACGGTTGTAAGAAACGGCAGTATTGAAAATGATAAGGGAGCGTCTATTGCCGTGATGGCGAACCTATGGCATGCATGCCCGAAATGGCACACGGAGCCATGTCGCCTGGCATGTGTGGCGTCACCCATTCCTCCTCCGGGTTTTTGGCGGGCATGCGCACACAATGATTAGCTGGCCTTTGTGTGTGTGGCAGTGCCGGAAGCCGGAAGAGCTGGTCTTTCGTTTTCCCATGTGAGCATGCGCACTGACCAGCTGATTGGTGAATGCGCATATGCAGCAGTAACTGGAATACTTGCTGACCGGTACGCATATGCGTGCTGGAAACTAGAAGAGCCTTGATAGTACAGGGGTTTAGTGCACCCTGTTATTAACACAGCTGCCTGCAATTTCTGCTGGTTCGAATCTCTCCAAGGCTCAAGGTTGACTCAGCCTTCCATCCTTTCAAAGGTAGGTGAAATGAGGACCCAGTTTGTGGGGGCAATAAGCTGACTTTGTATAAAATATACAAAAGAATGAAGGCTATTGCTTAACGCATTGTAAGCCGCCCTGAGTCTCCGGAGAAGGGCGGCATATAAATCAAATTAAAAAAAAAAAAAAACACCTTATCCGGCATGCGCATGGCCCCTGGGCCAGTGATCGGTTCGCACCGGTTCTATAGAACTGGTGGTAAAACCGGTGGGAGGCTCCACCCACTGACCCTGCCATCATTAGAACGCTTCTGCGCATGTGCAGGAGCTTCTGCGTACGCGAGCGCGCGCAAAGGACCCCGTTGCAAACCGGTAGTAAAGATAAGTAGAACCCACCCCTGCCCTGGGCAGCTCTTCTTACTGGTCGCGGCCCTGACAAGCACGCGAGAATATGCAAAGCGTGCACACTTATGTTCCCTTTTCGGCACTTGGTGCCGAAAAGGTTCGCCATCGCTGCTCCATTGCAACTGTCAAATCTTGCCAGCTAAGATGTCCCTCTCGCAGTTTTGAATTTCCACCTCCCCTTTTTCCATCAGCGGTGCATTTGTTGCAAGCGCTGGCTGCAGAGAGTGAAAACGGCCCCCCCTTTGCACCGTCAGTGATGCGCTGAGCAAATCTTGGGCTTGCATTATTAACATTTTGCCCCGTTGCCCTTCTGCCAATTCTGCTTAGCATGCAGTCCCGGGTGCCCTGTTGCTATAGCAATCCATCCGAGTCCTCATCGGACTGCGGGGAACCAGATCAAAAATATTTTACTGTCGTCGAGGAAGGGGAAGGCTTGCTCCTGCACGGGACTGTTGTGCTTGCTGTGCCATCCCTCGGCATTAGGTCTGAACGCAACTTTTTTGGGGGGCAGAGAGGATTTCAGGCAGAGAGGATTTAGAATAGAGCGGTCGCCCCCGGTTGGAAAGCAGGATGATACTGCGAAGGAAGGGAGGGAGGGAGGGAGGGAGGAAGGTGAGAGGGTGGGAAGGAAGGAAGGGAAGGAGAAAGGGAAGGAAGGAAGGAAGGAGGAAGGAAGGTGAGAGGGTGGGAAGGAAGGAAGTAAAGGAGAAAGGGAAGGAAGGAAGGAGGAAGGAAGATGAGAGGATGGGAAGGAAGGAAGGAAAGGAGAAAGGGAGGGAGGGAAGAAGGTGGGAAGGAGGAAGGAAGGTGGGGTGAGAAGGAAGGAAAGGAGAAAGGGAAGGGAGGGAGGGAGGGAGGGAGAGAGGAGGGAGGAAGGAAGGTGAGAGGGTGGGAAGGAAAGAAAGGAGAAAGGGAGGGAAGGAAGGAAAGGAGAAAGGGAAGGAAGGGAGGGAGGGAGGAAGGAGAGAAAGTGGGATGGAAGGAAAGAAGGAAAGAAGGAGAAAGGTGAGAGGGAGGGAGAGGAAAAAGGAAGGGAACAAAGGGAGGGGAGGGAGGGAGGAAGAAAGAGAATGAAGGAGAGAGAAGGAAAGCAAAACAAATGAGTATCAAAAGAAAGGGAAGGTCGATAACAAAAAGAGAAAAAATAAAAGAATGAGAGACAGCTAACGGTATTCTCAATTCAGCACAGACTTTTTATGAACCTCCTTCCAACAGCTTCTTCCCTTCCTTTCTCAGACCTTCATGAAACTCTCCTGAGCAGCACACAAAAGACTTCCCCAGGTCTCCTGCTGCCCATTGAAACAACTCCTCCTCCTCCTCCTCCTCCTCCTCCTCTTCCTCTTCCTCTTCTTCCTCCTCCTCCTCTTCCTCCTCCTCCTCCTCCTCCTCCCAGGAGAACCAGTTGCAGTGAATCGTCAACACGAAGGTCAAGGGTGGTGTCGGGAACAAGAGTTTTCCTTGTGTAAGTGCCAAGGTACGTTCTGGCAACCGAGGGTATGATTGATTCACCCTGGTGGGCTTTGAAGAGTGGTGGGCTTTCTCATCAGCCTTGGCCAAACTGTATGCACCCAGCCTTCTGCACATATGATTTTGGTGGCTTTCAACCGGTGTTACCCCCCGGTTCGCTTCATGCACGTGCTTCGCTCCGCACAAGCGCTGTGTGTTACGGAACAGCTGAGATGCGGCAATCCGCTCTGCCGCGTCTTTCAGCTGGGCTAAAAATGACCGAATATAAGGTATGTATGATGCAGGGGTGGGCGGGAGGGCCAAGCTAACCATCAGAGAGAACCGGTTCGCTTTCAGCTCACTATTGCTGCTACCGGTTCGCCCGAACCGGGCTGAACTGGTAGAAACCCACCACTGTTGCACACGCGCCTTCCACGCATGTGCCAGGCCTCGAAAACGTGGCTAAATAAGACAGCATTACATCCAGGCAAGGGGGTGGGTGCGGGTGTGGGCCTACCCGCAGTCGCCGCTACCTGTTTGCCCGAACTGGTCCAAACCGGCTGAATACCCCCTAAGTGAACTGTTGTAAGTCGAGCATTAACCTGTATTGGGAAAACTGCTATCATGTCAGCCCCTCAAGGACAATCTTTCTTCCTCAAGGACAATCTTAAAGTTGCCAAGTTGCTGAGCAAACATCTCACTGGAGGCGGACTCTTTTTTTTAGCATCCAGCACCTGGTGGGTTAAGAAATCGCCGAGCTTTTTAAAAATCTCCTGGGGGTTTTCTGGGCCGGTCACGTGCCCGCCGAGAGAGAGCAGAGTACCGTGTTGTTACTTGTTCTCTGACCCCAGGCATGTAAACACAACCGCATTTTGGCAAGATGTTGAATATCCCTGATTATGTCAACATTCTGGGCTGCTTGCCAGCCGGGGAGACCCTTGGCTTTATGCTTCGTTTGGCAAGGGTCCCAGGTCTCCTGACGCGAGGTGGCGGGCAAAAAGCAGTAAACTAACAGCAGGGGAATAATAAAAGGGAGACGGAGAGACACGGGAGTAAGTCTAACCGACCCCTGCGCCTTTCGAGAAATGGAATAGAATAGAATAGAATAGAATAGAATAGAATAGAATAGAATAGAATTGGAGAAGAGAAGAGAAGAGAAGAGAAGAGAGTGGAGTGGTCGGAGTGGAATGGAATGGAATAGAATGGAACAGAAGGGAAGAGGAGATGAGGGGAGAGAAGAGAAGAGAAGAGAAGAGAAGAGAAGAGAAGAGAAGAGAAGAGAGGAGAGGAGAGGAGAGAAGACAAGAGAAGGGAGTGGAGTGGAATGGAATGGAATGGAACAGAAGGGAAGAGGAGATGAGGGGAGAGAAGAGAGAAGAGAAGAGAAGAGAAGAGAAGAGAGGAGAAGAGAGGAGAGGAAAGGAGAGGAGAGGAGAGGAGAGGAGAGAAGAGAAGACAAGAGAAGGGAGTGGAGTGGAATGGAATGGAATGGAAGAGAAGGGAAGAGGAGATGAGGGGAGAGAAGAGAGAAAAGAAGAGGAAGAGAAGAGAAGAGAAGAGAGGAGAGGAGAGGAGAGGAGAGGAGAGGAGAGGAGAGGAGAGGAGAGGAGAGGAGAGGAGAGGAGAGGAGACAAGAGAAGGGAGTGGAATGGAATGGAATGGAACAGAAGGGAAGAGGAGATGAGGGGAAAGAAGAGAGGAGAGGAGAGGAGAGGAAGGGAAGGGAAGGGAAGGGAAGGGAAGGGAAGAGGAGATGAGGGAAGAGAAGAGAAGAGAAGAGAAGAGAAGAGAAGAGAAGAGAAGAGAAGAGAAGAGAAGAGAAAATATTATTTTTTTTGGCCAAGTATGATTGGACGCACAAGGAATTTGTCTCTGTTGCGAGCAGCAGCTACTACCAATAGCTATTTCATTGCTGTAAAGGGGACCCTAAAGACTGGGGGTGCATTCTCCTTCTTATTCCCTAGAGGTGCAGCCAGCATTAGTATTATATCCCCCTATCAGTCCAGCAGGTCTGGACAAACTCCAAGACACCCCATTATCTTTCAGGGATGCCCTAAATAGGAAGAACATTCACAGGGGGCATTTTTTTAAAAAAAAATATGCACCTTTCCGCATAAAGTGTGCAGTCCCAGATTTCAGGGGAACTGTTTATAATTATATTCTGAATGTTGAGTTGGAGTAGCATTGTTAAATTTGAAGAAAAAGAAAAGGAAAGAAAAAGGAAAGAAAGAAAAGAGAGAGAGAGAAAAGAAAGAAAGAAAAGAAAAAAAGAGGGAGGGTGGGAAAGGGAAGAAGGACAGAAGTAGGAGAAGGAAGTAGGGGAAGGAGGAGAAGGGGAAAGAAGGAAGAAAGAAAGGAAAAGAAAAAGAAAGAGGGAGGGAGGGAGGGAGGGAAAGAGAGGAAGGAAGAAGGGGGAAAGAAGGAAGGAAGGTGAGAGGATGGGAAGGAAGGAAGGAAGGAAGGAAAGAAAGAAAGAAAGACAGACAGACAGACAGACAGACAGACAGAAAGAAAGAAAGAAAGAAAGAAAGGAAGAGAGGGAGGGAGGGATGGAGAGAGGAAAAGGGAGGAAGATGGAAGGAAGGAAGGAAAGGAAGGAAAGGAAGGAAAGGAAGGCCTTCTAAGCCAGAATTCTGCCTATCTATGACTGATAGGAGTTTATTGCAATAGAAGAGAATGCTGGCAATTACCCAGTCGATTTATATTTATTTTAAATCCCTTTATTTATTTTTTATTAGAACAGATCCCTCAATAATGGCAGAGGGGGCTGAATCAAAAGACCATCCAAAGAACATTCCTGCCTTAAATTATTTTAGAGCAAGAAAGGGCCAGGTCTCCATTTCATTGTGCGTTCCTTTTTTTTTTACCGCGTTCATCCACACCAGAAACTCTGCTTGTTAAAGGTATGCTTGAAATAATGCAGAAATTTATTTAGGTCTGTTGTGTTTTTTTTTTATTTTTCTTCCCCTCCCTGGAATTCACTATGGCAACTATTAATTGAATGGTTACCTCCGTTGGATTCCCAATAGGCACAAGTCATCTTTGACCCCAAGAATGATGGTTAGACATCATTATTTCCTGGTTTGCTTAATGTCTGTGACTTACTCCCAAATTGCTCCAGGTAGCTTACAAAAAAAAAAAAAAAAAAAACTACACTAACTAAGCCTGTCTGGCTTAGTTAGTGAAAGGCAAACTTTTCCTTAGGGAATTCATCATCTCTATTATATGCGTTTTCCCTTCCCATTCTGCCCCAAATCACCCAATGTTGGGTTTCACATTTTGTTATCACCAGTTCGCCGTACACTCGCTTCGTGTGCATGTGTGCCTTCTGTGCATACGTTTTGCTCATGCTTGCGCCTTCCACACACATATACCCAGCCTCAAAAACATGCCTAAATAGGAAAGCATAGAGCCGGGGCAGGTGGGCGGGTCCATGATTTCTGTTACCGGTTCGCACGAACCGATCCGAACCGGCTGAATACCAACTCCGGAAACACCTCTGAATGCCTCTCTCTTTCCAACTCTTGAGGGCATAGATAGAAGATGGTTCAACATGCTCAGGTATACAGTCTCGAAGGAGGACATTAGACAGCGCCAAAAATTAAGCAAAAGAATAATCGGGGAAGTAGAGAAGAGGAGGAGAGGAGGGAAGGAGAAGGGAGGAAGGATAAAAGAAGGGAGGGAGAGGAAGAGAAAGAGAAGAAAGGTTGCTGTAAAACAAAAAAAGATGAAATGGAAGAAAGGCATCCCCGAACATGTTTAAATATACTCGGATGAAGAACAAATTATTAAAAATTAAAAGAGAATATATGTGATTAAAAATGGAGAAAATAGAATTTGAGAGCGAAAGAAGATACTGTTCATATAAACAATAGGAAAAAAATCCCCATTCCCTCCCCACTCCTGGGGGAAGGATACTGCAAAATCCCCATTCCCTCCCCACTCCTGGAGGAAGGATACTGCAAAATCTCCATTCCCACCCCACTCCAGGGGAAGAATACTGCAAAATCCCCATTCCCTCCCCACTCCTGGAGGAAGGATACTGCAAAATCTCCATTCCCACCCCACTCCTGGAGGAAGGATACTGCAAAATCTCCATTCCCACCCCACTCCTGGAGGAAGGATACTGCAAAATCTCCATTCCCACCCCACTCCAGGGGAAGGATACTGCAAAATCCCCATTCCCTCCCCACTCCTGGAGGAAGGATACTGCAAAATCTCCATTCCCACCCCACTCCTGGAGGAAGGATACTGCAAAATCTCCATTCCCACCCCACTCCAGGGGAAGGATACTGCAAAATCCCCATTCCCTCCCCACTCCTGGAGGAAGGATACTGCAAAATCTCCATTCCCACCCAGCTCTGGGACCAGCCAGAGGTGGTATTTGCCGGTTCTCTGAACTACTCAAAATTTCCGCTACCGGTTCACCAGAACCTGTCAGAACCTGCTGGATTTCACCCTTGCTTCTATCCCTGGGAACTACCCAAACTTCTTTGACTTCTCCAACTGGGCCAGAAGTGCTGCCTCGATGCCCTTTTGAGGTTTTCGAGCAAGGGCTTCATAAAAAGACGGGGCGACGTAGGGACAGGAAGGAAGTCCTCCCAACGACGACAACGAAGTGCAGTTTATGATCTTTAGACCCGGGCTTGATTGATGCAACGGGAATCCTTTGGAGCAAACTCATGAGAGATTCACATGGAATGTGCCTTGTGATTGCACGCACCCAACTTCTTCTCTGCTGTCTGCTCTGAGCGACCCTGCGTGGGAAGCTGACAGAGGAGATAATCGCATATTTCAACCTCTCCTTCTGAAGGTAAACACCAACGGGGAGAACGAAGGAGAAGGTGCTGATGGCAGAATATGACATTGCGTGCGGAGACCGAGATGCGCTTTTTTTGCACATATGCGGAAGGCTCCGTCTGGGAAGGCAGAGAAAGGACAAGCACGTGGGTAGTCCTTGACTTCCCACCGTTCGTGGAGCTGTGGTGGCGCAGTGGTTAGAATGCGGAATTGCAGGCTAATTCTGCTCACTGCCAGGAGTTCGATCCTGACCGGCTCAAGGGTGACTCAGCCTTCCATCCATCCGAGGTTGGTTGGGGGCAATATGCTGACTCTGTAAACCGCTTAGAGAAGGTTGTAAAGCACTGTGAAGTGCTATATAAGTCTAAGTGCGAAGGAAGGAAGGAAGGAAGGAAGGAAGGAAGGAAGGAAGGAAGGAAGGAAGGAAGGAAGGAAGGAAGGAAGGAAGGAAAGAAAGTTCACACAAGCTCTTCTCCCATTGCTAAATGCCCTTTAAACGTGATAGGACTTCCTCATTCCCTTTGCCCAATGGTGGAATTCAAATTTTTTACTACCGGTTCTGTGGGCGTGATTTGGTGGGTGTGGTGGGCATGGTGTGGTCTGGTGGGTGTGCCTTGGTGGGCATGGCAGGGGAAGGATATTGCTACATCCCCATTCCCTCCCCACTCCTGGGGGAAGGATACTTTACTTTACTTTTACTTTTATTTGATTTGTATACCGCCCTACTCCCTAAGGACTCAGGGCGGTGAACAGCCAACAATAAAATACATACATACAAAATTTAAAAAACAGAAATAAAATCGAATTAAATAGTTTGGCCCAGACAGATTAAAACCCCAATCACCCCAATTTTACTGCAAAAATCTCCATTCCTACCCTACTCCAGGGGAAGGATATTACAAAATCCCCGCTCCCTCCCCATTCCTGGGGGAAGGGTACTGCAAAATCTCCATTCCCACCCTACTCCAGGGAAAGGATACTGTAAAATCCCCATTCCCTCCCAACTCCTGGGGGAAGGATATTGCAAAATCTCCATTCCCTCCCCACTCTGGGGCCAGCCAGAGGTGATATTTGCCGGTTCTCCAAATTGCTCAAAATTTCCGCTACGGGTTCTCTAGAACCTGGATTCAAGGGGTTTCTCAGCGCGGGATAATCCCTTCTTGGTCCAATCCGGCTCCATGCTTCCTGCTTGTTTTTCCTTCCTCCTGCCAGCTGTCTGTCTGCAGAAGCATCCTTTCGGCTGAATAATTTACGATCCTCCTCACCCCTCCAAAGAGCTGCAGGAAGCTGGCAAGAGAAACCCACCTGAGACCTTTCCCTGGGAGAATGCGGAGGAGAGGAAGCGGAGGAGTGGATGTTTAATTAATCGCAACCTCTCTCCCCCCCACACTCCCCCAAACACCCCCCCTCTCCCAGCCCTACTGCTGCCTCTCGGCCAAATAAACTGCTTCCAGCAAAACCTTTTGGGAGGACCAGTCTTAAGTCACCATCACCATGGTACCTACTCAAGACAACCGTCTTAATGAATTTTCCCCTCGTTTTCCCTCCCTCGGCCTCTGCAAAGGATGCACTGATCCACGTGATGTTCACCGCTGGGAAATGCAATTTTCTCTCTTTCTCTCTCTCTCTCTTTCTCTCTCTGTTTCTCCTGGCATATAATTATCCCAGGGATGGATGCCATTAGATCGTCAAAAGACTTCCCTCGTTTAACCGTGCCAGCTCTTGGCCGGATTGGGATGTTTTATTTTATTTTGGGGGGGGGAAGCTTTCCAAACGGGGCTCCTTTTTATTTTCCGCTTTCCTTTCTTCCTCCTTCCACCCTTCCTAAGCCGGCTAATAAAATTAACAAGTGCAGAGCGCATCATTGGAGCGATGGATGGCTTCTCCGGGCACTGCTTACATGTCCCAAGGTGTTCCTAATTAATGGAAGCTTTTAACGAAAAAAAACCCAAAAAACTCTCACAGATTAAGAGGCTGTGCTGCGTTCAACCGCAAAATCCGATTTTTCTTCCCTTTCATGGCCAGTGAGTGTTGGCCATCGCCCATTATGCAGTCCCTGGCACAAGTGTCCAATCAAGTGTGCCATCCTGCAAATACAGTAGTCCTCGACTTACAACCATTTGTTTAGTGATTGTTTCAAGTCACAGTGGCTTTCCTTTCCTTATTTCCTTTCTTTCCCTTCCCTTCTCCTTCCCATCCCTTCTTTTTCCTTCCCTTCCCTTCCCTTCTTCCATTCCATTCCATTCCCTTTCCTCCCTTTCCTTTCCTTTTCCTTCCCTTCCCTTCTTCCGTTCCGTTCCCTTCCCTCCCTTTCCTTTCCTTTTCCTTTACCTTCCCTTCCTTCCTTTCCCTTTCTCTATTCCCTTTCCCTTTCTTTCCCTTCCCTTCCCTTCCCTTTCCTTTCTCTATTTCCTTTCTCTATCCACTCCTTGCCTGTTCCCTCTCCTCTCCTCAGCATCCCTTAGGAGATGCTTCCCATGCCCCTTTTCCTTCTGTGGGCTGAGATGTCTCTTATCAAATCCCTGCTTTGGCTGGGGCTCTTTCTCCTGCTGCCTCTCGAGGACACTCCCACCGACCATTCCACACCAGATGGAAGATTGACAAGTGACACCATGCTGACCCCTCCTCCGTCCCAAGGTAAAGGTAAAGGTTCCCCTCGCACATATGTGCTAGTCATTCCCGACTCTAGGGGGCGTTGCTCATCTCCATTGCAAAGCCGAAGAGCCAGAGCTGTCCGAAGACGTCTCCGTGGTCACGTGGCCGGCATGACTCAACGCCAAAAGCGCACGGAACTCTTACCTTCACACCAAAGGTGGTCCCTATTTTTCTACTTGCATTTTTTTACGTGCTTTCGAACTGCTAGGTTGGCAGAAGCTGAGACAAGTCACGGGAGCTCACCCCGTTACGCGGCACTAGGGATTCGAACCGCTGAACTGCCGACCTTTCGATCGACAAGCTGAGCATCTTAGCCACTGAGCCACCGCATCTTAACCTTCCTCCCTCCCAAACCTGCAGGCAAATTGCCATTCAGACCAAACCCAAACCAGCAGCCCTCTCCTTCTCCAAACCACTTTGTCCAACTGGAAACCAAGCATTTCCACCACTCAAACTAGGCACAGAGACGATTTGTCACGTTAAGCCAGCTCAGCATCTGGGTCTGCGGTGTGTGTGTGTGTGTATGGGGGGGGGGGGGAGAGAACACTGGGGAGGGGGTAGAAAGAGGGAAATGCCTCAAGCCCTTGAAGCTGTTTCCAATCCCTTCTAATTTCCCAAGTTAAACCAGAGCCAAGTTGTGTCTCGTTCCGAAGCTTCAACTTCTCCCACCCCTCCTCATAAATCTCTCTCTCCCCCTCCCCAATCCTCCTCCTCACCCGACCCCCCCCACACATCCCTCAGGCTCTAGTCCTGGCATGCTCGAACGTATGTCTGGAATCATTACAGCAAAAGCCAGAAGCAAGTTCATCCAAAGTTCTCCAAAGCAGATCGGTGGCCTTGTGCAATCAAGATGGACAAGAATTTCATGGCCGTGGTTGAGTCAAACTGGGTGGGTGGGTGGGTGGATGGGTGCTCCCTCCTGGGATGGGGAGAAGACGAGGCTCTCATCTCCCCGTCCCTCCTCAGCTGATCCTAGATTGCCCTGTTTGGGGAAATCTACTAGATTTCTCTTTCCTCAGCTGCTTTTAGCCCCAGAAGCAGTGATGGGATTCAGCCGGTTCGCACCACTTTGGGAGAACCGGTTGTTAACTTTCTGAGCAGTTTGGTGAACTGGTTGTTGGAAGAAATCATTAGGGCAGAGAACCGGTTGTTAAATTATTTGAATCCCACCACTGCCCAGAAGGATGTTCTGGGGACCAAAAACTTGGGATCTGCCCCGTTTGCATTCCGATCTGCGGAAAAACAGACATCTTTATTTCATTTATTTAGTTTGTCAAAGATGTACGAGAGAACAGGTATTAAGTATAAACGTGGACATGAACACAGGAAATGAGTACGAATAAATGGGGACAGTAGGACAGGGATGATAGGCACACTGGTGTGCTTATGCACGCCCCCTTACAGACCTCTTAGGAATGGGGTGAGGTCAGTGATGGGATTTAGCCGGTTCGCACCACTTCGGGAGAACCGGTTGTTAACTTTCTAAACAGTTTGGCAAACTGGTTGTTGGAAGAAATCATTAGGGCAGAGAATCGGTTGTTAAATTACTTGAATCCCACCACTGGGTGAGGTCCATGGTAGACCAGTTTAAGGTTAAAGTTTTGGGGGTTTGAGGATGTAACAACAGAGTCAGGTAGTGAGTTCCAGGCATTGTCCACTCTGTTGCTGAAGTCGTATTTTCTGCAATCGAGTTTGGAGCGGTTTAACTTGAGTTTGTATCTATTGATTGCTCGTGTATTGTTGTGGTTGAAGCTGAAGTAGTCATTGACAGGTAGGACGTTGTAGCAGACAATTTTGTGTACTAAGCTTAGGTCAGACCGTAGGTGGCGTAGTTCTAGGTTGTCCAAGCTCCAAATTTCAAGCCTGATGGCATAAGCTATTCTGTTGTGAGCAGAGGAGTGGAGGACTCTTCTTGTGAAATATCTCTGGACTCGTTCGATTGTATTAATGTCCGATATACAGTGTGGATTCCAGGCAGACGAGCTGTATTCGAGAATTGGTCTGGCAAAGGTTTTGTATGCCCTAGTTTGCAGTACAATGTTACCGGAGAAGAAGCCTCGCAAAATTAGGTTAACAACTCTTAATGCCTTTTTGGCAATGCTGTTACAGTGAGCTCTGGGTTTTAGATCGTTTGACATCGCGTTTGGGGAGAATAAAGTCACGGCTCTGCAGAAGGGATGGAGGGACCTCTCCCAACACTCTTAGCTGACATGGTTTAGGATGACAGAGGATGGACCTTGTAGTCCAGCAGCCTCCAGACTGTGAGGTCCTTAGTGCTCTCTGAGCTTGGCTGTTTTCTTGCAGACGTTTCATGACCCAACTAGGTAACATCATCAGTGCTAGAAGGGAGTGCGGTTTGTGAAGAGGAGGAAGGGGAAAGGAGGAGGAAGAGAAGGGAAGAGAGGAAGAGGATTGTGGGGTCCTTGATGCTCTTGTGACCTTGGCTGTTTTCTTGCAGATGTTTCATAACTCACCTAGGTAACCTCACCAGTGTTGGAAATGAGTGTGGTTTGTGGAATGGAGGTGATGGTGGAAGAGGACATTTCATTACCTGCTTAGGTAACACCATCAGTGCTAGAAGGGAATGGAGTTTGCAAACATCTGCAAGGAAACAGCACCAAGCTCAAAGAGCGCCAACGACCCCATATTTCAACCCTGAACTACAAACGTTCTCTTCTACTGAAACTCCAGACTTTTATTAAGCAACCGATTTCTCCTCTAAAGACCATCCTTAGGGCAGGTTTAACCCATCTGCAAAGCAAAGCCGGGGGAAACATCTATTGTCATATCCTGGCCCCACATACAATCAACCAAGAAGTTCAAATGATCTGTTCTGAATTTCCTTGTGTGATCTGCAGGATCGTGTGGGAAAAGGGAGTTGAGGAAATCACTCCCAAATTTATTGCAAAGGATAAGAAGCCCAACGGCAGGTTTAAAATTCGAGGAGGGCCGTTTTGGTGGGACTTCACAGCTACGTCCTGCCCTGTAGGAGCTGTCTGGCAACGGAACCGGTTCCTACAGAAAGTGGCGGACTCTACTGGAAACGCTAAAACATAAACTGGAGGTCCATCTATCCGGGATGTTGTAGACATGGATAGCTGCAGTCAACAAGGGCTGGACTAGATGGTCTCTGAGGAACCTTCCCACACTTTCCTTCTCCAATTCCATCTTCTGAGTGAACCTCTCAAACAAGGTTCACTCAGAAGATGTTAATTTTCAAACAAGGTTCTCTTAGAAGATGCTAAGTCTCAAATGAAGTTCAACTTCAGTGGAAGTGCTAAAACATAAGCTGGAGGTCCATTTGTCCGAGATGTGGATAGCTGCATCTGCAAGAGCTGGACTAGATGGTCTCTGAGGAACCTTCCCACCCTTTCCTTCTCCAGTTCCATCTTCTGAGTGAACCTCTCAAACAAGGTTCTCTCAGAAGATGCTAAGTCTCAAACGAAGTTAACCTTCACTGGAAGCGCTAAAACATAAGCTGGAGGTCCATCTGCCCGAGATGTTGTAGACGTGGATAGTTAACCTCTGCAAAGGCTGGACTAGATGGTCTCTGAGGAATCTTCCCATCCTTTCCTTCTCCAATTTCCACGCTTGGTGCCTCAAACCGTTCAGGAGGAGGCTAGACAAAAAGATTAGGAATGAAGCAACACCGGATGCAAGGAAGTGAGATGCTCCCATCACATTTAACTCATGTTCGGGCACATTTTGTAGGGTTTTCATTCGCTCATCCCGCCTAGGGCTCTTAAGCTGCAAAGGGGGCCTCTCCATGGCCTCTCCTTCTCCCCATTTTTTTTTCTCTTTCTTCCAAGGATCCCCTTGCCAAATGACTCTGGGCAAACCACCCACTCCTCCAAGTCTACTTCATCTATTTAAAAATGTTCATTCGTGGTAGCATCAAAAGGCCGGATTGATGGCGAGAACAGAAACGGGCCAGGAGCGAGAAAGAGAATTCAGAGAGGACGGATGCAAAAGTGTTTTTGGCAGGCGTTTGAAAGGGGAGAAGGGAAGCGGTGGAGGGGGGGGATCAATTGGGAAATGCTGGCGGTGAGTTGCACGCCCCCCCCTTTGGAAAACATTTTGGAGCACGCTGGAAAGGGAAATAGGCCGATCGGGGCGGAAACCAAAGAGAGATCCGAGCTAGAACGAAGGAGAAATTCCCTGACCGTGAGAACAATGAATCAGAGGAACGGCTTGCCTCCAGAATTTGTAGGTCCGTGATGGCGAACCAATGGCACGCGTGCCACAGGTGGCACACGGAGACATGTCTGTGGGTATGCGAGCGTTGCCCTAGCTCAGCTCCAGCATACATGCGTACGCCAGCCAGCTGATTTTTGGGCCTTTCGGGCCCACCGGAAATCGGGAAACGGGCTGTTTCTGGCCTCCAGGGGGCTGGGGAGGACCATTTTCGCGCTCCCCAGGCTCCTAGAAAGCCTCTGGAGCTGAGGAGGGCAAAAAACAGGTCTACCGTGCCCACCGTGCCATCGCATGCCAAAGGCAGGGGTCGCATGGGGGGGGTCGCGTGTGCATGCATGGGGGTGGGGCACATTGAGTTATGGGTGTGGGCACGCGTGCGCTCGACCCCCCCGTGCTCCCCACCGCTTTTGGCACGCGACGGCAAAAAGGTTAGCCATCACTGTTGTGGGTGCTCTATCACCGGAGGTTTTCAAGAAAAGATTAGACACCCATTTGTCCAGAATGGTATAGGGTAGTGATAATAATAATAATAATAATAATAATAATAATAATAATAATAATAATAATAATAATAATAATAATGATAATAATAATAATAATAATAATAATAATAATAATAATTTTATTTCTATACCGCCCTTCTCCCGAAGGACTCAGGGCGGTGTACAGCCTATTTAAAAACACAGACAAAACAACAATATAAAATTTAAAATAATTAAATAAATTGGCTCAGATTTAAAACCCCAAAGAATTTAAATACCCCAATTTAAAACTATTGTGTTGATAGCCCGGCCTGGCGGAACAACAGGGTCCTCAATGCGCAGCGAAACACACGGAGGTCGGCGATCTTACGAATTTCCGGGGGCAGTTCGTTCCACAGGGCTGGGGCTCCCACAGAGAAGGCCCTCCCCCTGGATGTCGCCAGCCGACATAACTTGGCCGATGGCACCCGGAGACCCTCTCTGTGGGAACGGACTGGTCGGTGGGAGGCTATTGGTGGCAGAAGACGGTCTCGGAGGTACCCGGGTCCTATGCCGTGGAGCGCTTTAAAGGTGGTAACCAACACCTTGAATCGCACCCGGAAGACCACTGGGAGCCAGTGCAGCTCGCGCAGGAGGGGTGTCACATGGGCACAACGGGTTGATGACAAACCTTTTCAGCACCGAGTGCTGAAAAGGGAGCGTGCGCATGTCTGGGCCGCAACCCGAAAGAGGAGCTGGCCAGGGTGCACACGCGTGCCTGAAAATGAACTTCCGGTTTTAGCTACGGAACTTCCGGTTTCAGCCAGCTACTCTTCTGGGTCTCTGGCGCGCATGTGCACGCGACGATCAGCTGGCCGGCGGGCATGCTCGCGCAGGAAAATGGAAGACCAGCTCTTCCAGTTTCCAGCACTGCCGCATGCAAAAAGGCCAGCCGATCATCGCGCGCACATGCACGCCAGAAACCTGGAAGAGGAACAGGCGATGCTGTACGTGCCAGGCGACATGGCTCCGTGTGCCACTTCGGGCAGTCGTGCCATAGATTCGCCATCACGGGTATAGGGCCTCCTGCTTGAGCAGGGGGTTGGATTGGATGACCTCCAAGGTCCCTTCCAACCCTCTTATGATTCTAAAGCCTTACACAGGTAGTTGCTAAAGGTGCTTTTTTTCCAAGAGTCCTCAAACTACGGCCCCTGGGATGGATATGTGCAATGAACATTTGTGTTGCTGCAGAGAATCTCCCCTTTCGGGATCTTTTTGTGCAGGTCGGAGGGGGGCAGAAATTCCGACTTGGGGTCTGCTTCGGCCTCCTGGTGTGGGGCTTTGGGCGAAGGCTGGAGGGAAGTGCCACTGGTGGCGAAGAGCCGGAGAGCCTCGTTCCAGTGGGACTGCATCATGGCCTGGAACTGGCTGACCGTCTCAGCCCTCTGAGCCTCCAGGCGCCGGTACCTGGCCTTGCACTCCCGCAGGTCTTCCCTCTGCTTGGAAAGCCTATGCTCCTAGTCCTCAGTGAGGTGCTTCTGCTGAGCCTCCTTCTCGGTCAGATCCAATTTGAACTGAGCTGTTTTGCCAACTCTTTTTCGTGGGGGCTGCTTAGCTCCAGCAACTGCTTCCTGTTGGGGCCCTAAGGAGCCCGGGCTGGCAGGCGAGGAGGGGAGGCGCGAGTAGAGGCCGGCGAGGCACCCCTCAACATGTGATATCCAGTTGGCCACGCCCACCCAGTCACATGACCACCTAGCCACGCCCACCCAGCCGGTCATTAGGCAGATCGTATTAGTTTGTCCGCGGGATTTAAAAATTATGAATTTTAAGTGGTCCCTGAGGTCCGAAAGGTTGGGGACCCCTGGTTTAGAAGACCCCCAAGGTCCCCTTCCAACCCCGATTCTATATTGGGAGTTTGGTGATCTGCTTCTAACCCCTTCGTGTGGGGCTAGGGCGTGCCTATTTGGCTTTGTTTTAACAGTTTGGCTTATTTTTATGGTTTTATGATGTTACGGGTTTACTTTGGATTTTTTATGGCCGTCAAGAGTCATTTTGAAGTTGGCAGCGTACAAAATGTGTACTAAATAAAACCAGGCAGCCGGGGCGAGAAGGATCCCTGGTGTGTGCACAAGGAATGACGGTCTTAAGCCACCCCAGAAGCTCCGATCAACTATGGCTGTGATGGCGAACCTATTCCATATTCTATTCTATTCTATTCTATTCTATTCTATTCTATTCTATTCTATTCTATTCTATTCTATTCTATTCTATTCTATTCTATTCTATTCTATCCTTGTTCCTGTTCCTGTTCCTATTCCTATTCTTTGGGTGCCGCTGAGGTGTTAAGCCATTGTGAGCTGGAACTCTTTGCCGAGATCCGCTTGAGGAGAAAAACCGAGATCTTGTCATCATAGAAAAAATGAGATCTACAGAAATGATCACCATGTCAGTTAATACTTAGTTGGGTCACCTTTAGCATGAATGACGGCCTTACAACGTCTTCCCACGGAGGGAACCAAGTCTTTTAGTTCTGCAGCTGTTCTAATGTGAAACCAAGATGGAATGGTGGCTTCTATTAACTGGGTTTTATTGCTGAGTTGCGTCCGACTAACAACTTTCTTTAGTCGGCTCCATAGAATTTTCCATTTAGTGAAGGTCTGGGCTACTCCCAGGCCATTCCAGCAGTGGAATAGGATGATCTTGAAACTCAAAAAAAAAAAAAAAAAAAAAAGTGGTGTTATTAGCCATCAAACCTCAAAAATATACTTTCCCCAAAAGGTTTCCACAATTTTAGCCACTACTGTATATGTGCCTGAAATAGATCATTTCACTAATGTTGCTGTTACCTGAAATTCCTGAAGGAATGGCAGCATGTCAACTAACCAACCCAACCAACCAACCCAACCCTCCCTCCCTCCCACCCACCCACCCACCCAACCCATCTATCCATCCATCCGACCAACCAACCAACCAACCCAACCCATCCACCCACCCATCCAACCAACCCAACTTAACTCAACTCAACCCAACCCAACCCATCCATCCATCCGACCAACCAACCAACCAACCAACCCAACCCATCCACCCAACCCAACTCAACTCAACTCAACCCAACCCATCCACCCATCCAACCAACCCAAGTCAACTCAACTCAACCCATCCATCCATCCGACCAACCAACCAACCAACCAACCAACCCAACCCATACACCCATCCAACCAACCCAACTCAACTCAACTCAACCCAACCCATCCATCCATCCAACCAACCAACCAACCAACCAACCAACCAACCCAACCCATCCACCCATCCAACCAACCCAACTCAACTCAACTCAACCCAACCCATCCACCCATCCACTCATCCAACCAACCCAAGTCAACTCAACTCAACCCATCCATCCATCTGGCCAACCAACCAACCAACCCAACCCATCCACACATCCAACCAACCCAACTCAACTCAACCCAACCCATCCATCCATCCAACCAACCAACCAACCCAACCCATCCAACCAACCCAACTCAACTCAACCCAACCCATCCACCCATCCAACCAACCCAAGTCAACTCAACCCATCCACCCATCCAACCAACCCAACTCAACTCAACTCAACCCATCCATCCATCCATCCAACCAACCAACCAACCCAACCCATCCACCCATCCACCCAACCCAAGTCAACTCAACTCAACCCATCCATCCATCCGACCAACCAACCAACCAACCAACCAACCAACCCAACCCATCCACCCATCCAACCAACCCAACTCAACTCAACCCAACCCAACCCAACCCACTTACCTAACAGCATGACCAAATTTCATAGCTGCAAAATAAATTGATTCACCGTTTTGGGGTCCACCCATTTCAACAGTAATTTTGGAGCCACCAAAGGATGTTAGCAAGCTACTGATTTTGAACCCCATCCCTAAGGCCTGGAGAACCATGGCTAGCAAGAGAACCAATCTGATGTGTTGGAAGACTTTTCGCCTTCCCACAGCTGATTCTCGGACAGTGGAAGGTTTATACTTCAAGTCAAAAACATGGTTCTCTCAGAAGATGCTAAGTCTCAAACGAAGTTCACCTCCACTGGAAGTGCTAAAACATAAGCTGGAGGTCCATCTGTCCAAGACGTTGTTAGATGTGGATAGCCGCATTTACAAGAGCTGGACTAGATGGTCTCTGAGGAACGTTCCCACCCTCTCCGCTCCAGTTCCATCTTTTGAGTGAACCTCTCAAACAAGGTTCTCTCAGAAGATGCTAAGTCTCAAACAAGATTCTCTTAGAAGATGTTAAATCTCAAACAAGGTTCTCTTAGAAGATATTAAATCTCAAACAAAGTCCTCTTAGAAGATGCTAAGTCTCAAACAAGGTTCACTCAGAAGATGCTAAGTCTCAAATGAAGTTAACCTTCACTGGAAGCACTAAAACATAAGCTGGAGGCCCATCTGTGTGGGATGTTGTAGACGTAGATAGCTGCATCAACAAGGGCTGGACTAGATGGTCTCTGAGAAACCTTCCCATCCTTCCTTTCTCCAATTTCATGCTTGATGCCTTGAACTGTTCAGAAGGCTAGACAAAAAGATTAGGAATGAAGCAACACCGGATGTAAGGAAGTGAGATGCTCCCATCACGTGAACTCATCTTCAGGCACATTTTGTGGGGTTTTCATTCGCTCATCCGGCCTGCTTGCACAGTTTAATGTTGAATCCTTACCTTCCGTTTGTTGCACACTGTCCTCTGCTGGCTACTTCGGGTCACAGCATTGTAACTTACTCAGCGAAGACTTCAGGAGAACTCCAAAGCTAGCTTGGACTTTCAAGGACATTTTGTTTGATGGTAATAAAGGTTTTCTTCTCAGCTCTTGAGAAAAAGAGCTGTGGTGGTGCAGTGGTTAGAGTGCGGTACTGCAGGCTAATTCTGCTGACTGCCGGCTGCCTGCAATTTGGCAGTTCGAATCTTACTAGGCTCAAGGTTGACTCAGCCTTCCTTCCTTCCGAGGTGGGTAAAATGAGGACCCAAATTGTTGGGGGCAAAAGGCTGACTCTGTAAACCGCTTAGAGAGGGCTGTAAAAGCACTGTATATAAATCTAAGTGCTATTGCTATTCCTTCCTTCCTTCCTTCCTTCCTTCCTTCCTTCCTTCCTTCCTTCCTTCCTTCCATCCATCCATCCATCCATCCATCCATCCATCCATCCATCCTGCACAATGGTTAGAATACAGTATTGCAAACTAACTCTGCCCACAGGCAGGAGTTCGATCCTGACGGGCTCCAGGTTGACTCAGCCCTCCATCCTTCCGAGGTCGGGAAAATGAGGACCCAGATAGTTGGGGGCAAGATCCAAATAAAAAAATCCAAAATAAAGCTGCCTTCTTCCTTCGGTCTTCTTTGCGGCCTTCCTGAAACGACGGCCAGTAGGAAACAACGGAACAAAATAAGGCGACTTCAAAACCCCAGATCCAGTCCTGATCATTTCTGATCCTTCAGAGGAACAAGAATCAACAACCAACTCAACTTTCCCCCATATATTTGTTGCTGGAGGAAAGGACGGCAAGGAACTGAATGCCTCTTGCTATTATCTTATCTTAAAACCTCCTTGCCCTTTGAGCTGCGTATCCCTAATACGATCAGCGCTGACCGGGACATACCGTAGAAAATGCAAGAATTTTCTTGTTTGTTCCTCTGCTGGAGCTCTTTGGTGTATTTAGAATAGAGTAGAATAACAAGAGTCGGAAGGGACCTTGGAGGTCTTCTAGTCCAACCTCCTGCTTAGGCAGGAAACGCTACACCACTTCAGACAAATGGTTGTCCAACATCTTCTTAAAAACCTCCAGTGTTGGAGCATTCACAACTTCTGGAGGCAAGTGGTTCCACTGGTTAATTGTCCTCACTGTCAGGAAGTTTCTCCTTAGTTCTAGGTTGCTTCTCTCCTTGATGAGTTTCCACCCATTGCTTCTTGTCCTGCCTTCAGGTGCTTTGGAGAATAGCTTGACTCCCTCTTCTTTGGGGCAGCCCCTGAGATATTGGAAGGCTGCTACCAAGTCTCCCCTAGTCCTTCTTTTCATTAAACTAGACATACCCAGTTCCTGCAACCGTTCTTCAAATGTTTTATCCTCCAGTCCCTTAATCATCTTGGTTGCTCTTCTCTGCAGTCTTTCTAGAGAATTAACAGCCACTTTATGGCTGTCCATTTCTTTGGACCGGATTCCTGCAGGTTACTTTGCTGGGAAGGTGGGTGCAAATTGTAGCCCTGGCCTGTTAATTCTTGAAAGCAACCGTGTCTTTTCCCAGGATAGCGGCAGGAGGCTTTCAGAGAAAAGAGGTGGTTATTTTAAAGAGTTGGGTGGGAATGCTGTAGGAAAACCCAAGAAGGATGTGCAAAATAAGAGCCTTGGTAGTACAGTGGTCTAAGGCACCCTGTTATTAAGCTGGTTATTAAGACCAGCTGCAATTACTGCAGGTTCGAATCTCTCCAAGGCTCAAGGTTGACTCAGCCTTCCATCCTTTCTAAGGTAGGTGAAATGAGGACCCAGTTTGTGGGGGCAATAAGCTGACTTTGTATAAATATACAAAAGTATGAAGGCTATTGCTTAACGCATTGTAAGCCGCCCTGAGCCTCCGGAGAAGGGCGGCAT
The DNA here is from genome assembly GCF_059756535.1 of Pantherophis guttatus. Classification (NCBI taxonomy): domain Eukaryota; kingdom Metazoa; phylum Chordata; class Lepidosauria; order Squamata; family Colubridae; genus Pantherophis; species Pantherophis guttatus. The sequence continues at coordinate 7,976,229 of NC_142079.1, read as the reverse complement.
ATAAATCAAATTAAAAAAAAAAATTCTTGCCAGCATTGGGAGGAATTAGAAGATAGATAGAAAGATAGATAGACAGACAGATAGATAGATAGATTTTAATCGAACAACTGCAGGACCTGAAAATTGGAGCTTTGAATTAAAAGGCTCAAGGGAGAAAGGAATTTTGAAACTTTTTGAAACTTTGACTCCAAAAATACACACAAGCTCTTCTCCCATTGCCAAATGCCCTTTAAGTGTGATAGGACTTCTTCATTCCCTTTGCCCAATGGTGGAATTCAAATTTTTTTACTACCGGTTCTGTGGGCGTGGCTTGGTGGGCGTGGCAGGGGAAGGATACTGCAAAATCCCCATCCCCTTCCCACTCCTGGGGGGAAGGATATTGCAAAATCTCCATTCCCACCCCACTCTGGGGCCAGCCAGAGGTGGTATTTGCCGCTTCTCCGAACTACTCAAAATTTCCGCTACCGGTTCGCCAGAACCTGTCAGAACCTGCTGGATTTCACCCTGCCTTTGTCCCTGAGCATCTTAAGATCTTGGCACCAGATTTTCTTTATACCGGTCAACCGTGACCCTTTCAGGGGTCAGGATGGGGCTAAATTTCCCAAAATTAGCGGAGCTACCAGAAAGAGCATCTCTTTTCATCGAAACAACTCTCGATTGAATCCAATTTAATCAAGATCACGATCTGCTGGATATTTTAAATTCCACTAATTGTATTGTAAATTTGTTACGGCTGCCAGAGTTACCTCCAGACCAAAACTGGGTGATAAATTTAATGGGAAAATTTCCCAATCATTTATTGTCTTTAGGAAAACGTTTTTTAGCCATTCAGTGAAGCTTTGCATTTCTCTATAGGAATTCTCTTTCTGGGAAAGTTTGGTAAAATGCCACCCGTTATTGGCTCCGCCTTCAACCTGCCAATTTTGCATCTAGCTCCTCCCATATGCCGTTATTTTACATAAATTTCAATTTAGTAAATGATAGCATCCTGGTGGGAAAAAAATCCATTTGCCGACTTCTGGAAATCACCAGGATAAAATTGAGCGTCGGACTAAAACTATATTATCTCCTTGATAGAATTTATTGGTGAAAATTAGGGACGTCTATCAATCATCTTTCCCACTGCCTTTGGCAGCGTCTTCAGGCACCGCCCAGAGTTTTCCTGAAGGTTCACAGGAATGATGGGTTTTGGAGTTGAAAAAAAATCTGGTGCAGAAAATATCCTAAAACTTTTATTCTGGTTTTTTTTTTTTTTTTAACGATTAAATATAACCTCTCTTCAGTAGAGCATCTCTCTTTAAAACCACACAAAAGGGTGGGAGGGGGCGGGATACATTCTTCTCGAAAATACGAAATACTGACCATGGAGCGAGGAGATTTACAGTGCAAAAACACAAGCGATTCCACACCGACAAGTGCAAAATGATTATCCTTACAATTTCTACAGCATTTACGGCCAGAGCCATCTTTTCTTCCACCGCTCTGTGCTATAATTCTAGAGCGCCTTGTTTGCATCCGATTCTCTAGAACAACCGCGTCAAAAGATTCTGGCTTTGAGAGACAAGCCAAGAAGGGGTGCTCCCCCCCCCGACTATGCCTGACATCCGCCGAAGGTTTCAAATTTGCCCGTCTTCACAAGTCCAACAGGATTTTTACGAGATTACGAACGGCGGCTAATTTCTAGATCACGGAGACGCCACGTTGAGGATCCCAGCAAAGACGAAAGGCACGAGCTAAGATGTTGGTTGATTGTTGCGGTATCCGCTACCACGGGGGACACCCGGGTTGGCATGCAAACGCGGGCGTACACAGGGCTTGCTTCGAAGGGCAGGAGACAGCGATCTCAGAAATTCACCTTTCGAGGTCAAGGAGGGAGGGGAAGCGATCGTGGTGCTTCTCCTCCCCCGTTTTAGTAAGGAATATCGTTTTGGTAGTACTGGATCATATCATAGGTCTTGCTCCTAAAAAAAGACGAAGAGGGAAAGAGGGGTGGGGGGAGAGAGAAATTAAGCATCTTCCAGTACCGTATTTTTCGGAGTATAAGATGCACTGGAGTATAAGACGCACCTTAGTTTTGGGGGAGAAAAATAAGAAAAAATAAAAAAGCTGATTGGCAGGTGGATCGGCCTCCCGGAATACCCCCAATCAGCTGTTCCCAATCAGCTGTTCCCAGAGGTGAATTTTAGCAGTGGAGTCAGACAGTGAGGAGGCTGGGGAGGACAATGGGCCAGTCCTAGAGTCAGGGGAAGGTCCGGACGAGGGTTCTGGTCGGAGGCAGAGATGAGGCCAGGGCCATCTGGGAGTGATGGGTGGACTCCGGAGCCTCCACAGGCGGAGAGCAACGAGGCAGAAGAACAGTGGGAGCCTGTTCCTAGTGCACGCATACGAAGAGCTGCCAGAAGGCAAGAGTAGCTAAAGCAAAAAGGACAACTCGGGAGTAAGGCCAGGAGATGATTGGCCCCTCCCAGAATGCTTAAAAGAGCAGCTACGGCTCTTGGGCTCTTTGTAGGAAAGCAACCTTGCTACATTTGTTCTTATCAGTGTCTCTTGCTTCTTTTGCCAAGAAAAGCCTTTGGCAGGGTGCCAAAGTAGACAAAGGTTGGTGATAAGGCGGAAGGACTGTTTATGAAAAATTTGTTTTGGACTTAATTTGGACTAAGCCGAGAATGAAGTAATTCTCAGCTGTTCTAATAAAATATATTTGTTTAGGACTGATTGTGTCTGGTAATAACTACTTGGGCCTAGGTCACAACAGGTGTGGAAAACCTGGAAGCTTTCAGATTCGGGTTTTCCCAGATGTGCCAATGGGACATCTCTAATAAAATGGAATTTTGAGGAACTTCAAGCCTCGGTGTCTTCTTTCGTTGGGGGTGGGTGGGGGGGTTGTTACCTGGAATTCTGACATTAACTTGAATCTCCCTTAAAAAATTCAACCAGCTTCCTGAGCTCTGGGGTGCTTGTCCGGGGTCCTGAGCCCTGAATATCGACCTGAAACTGGGCGGCGTGAAGACTCAGGGAAGATGGAGATGACAGAAGGTACAATTCTCCCTGTCACCTCGCTGTTGTTGCTGGGCCACAAATGGGGCAGCAGAGATGAAGTAGATTTTACCTGTTGCTGAGGAAGCAATTCTGAATGATCTTCATGATGAAGTTGGCAGCTTCTCGCTCCGTCATGTTGGGGCTGAACCTGTTCCTGTTAGAGAAAACAGAAGGAGGAGAAGGAGGTCAAGACTGTTGTGCAGAAGTCTTGACTTCAGCACATTTTCTCACAAGCATGCGGGCAACTGCGGTTGCTGATATTTTTTTGCAAAGACCCTTAAATTGGCAGGGTGCGATCTGAGAATCTAGAGCTGCGAAGCCCTGTTCTCACCGAGTTATAATTCTTACAATTATATGGGTGTTTTTCTCAACCTTACAAACTTCTAAGATGTCTGGACTTTTAACTCCCAGAGTTGCCCAAGTCGGCATGGCATCGGGCTAGAAAACGGGAGACTGTGAACTGTAGTCCTGCCTTAGGCATGAAAGCAGGTTGGGTGATTTTGGGCAGAGTCAGTGAGTTCTAGTCCAGCCTTAGGGATGAAAATCAACTGGGTGACTTTGGGCCGATCACCAGGAGAGGGTGAGTTGTAGTCTTGCCTTAGGCGTGAAACCTGGCTGGGTGATTTTGGGCCAATCATCAGGAGTCAGTGAGTTCTGGTCCTGCCTTAGGGATGAAAGCCAACTGGGTGACTTTCGGCCAATCAACAGGAGATGGTGAGTTCTAGTTCTGCCTTAGACATGAAAGCAGGTTAGGTGACTTTGGGCCAATCACCAGGAGATGGTGAGTTCTAGACCTGCCTTAGGCATAAAAGCTATCTGCTAACTTTTTTTTTAGTGGCCAGTCCCTTTCTCCTTTCCTAGGAAGGCGGCCCTGAAAATTGCCAAAAGAGGACTTCTCCAGGTCATTCCCAGGAGTCAAGACTGATTCAAAGGTACCACGAATAAATCAAAACTGGACCATACCTTCCATGGGGTCATCAAGGGATGCATATACCCTCCTCTACAGGTTCTCATTTCTCTCTTCCAAGTTTCGGGTTAAGTTCCATCCACCCCTCCAAGCCATGGGGCTCAAAACAAGCAGCCTCCCCCCTCCTTTAAGCCAATCAAGCTCTTCCTTAGCTTAAATAAGACCCACCCGTCGTTTCTGCTCTCAGCCAATCGGCGCAGCCCACTTACTTCAAGAGTTTGATGGTCTGTCCCCGAAAACAGGGCAGTCCTGTGTCTAACATCAAAGTAACCAAAGAAACCACGGCGTCCATGTAAGGTCTGCAAGGGGAGGAAGAGAAGGGAAGGCGTGGTTGGCCTCATCCACCGGCAGGAAGAAGTTTATTTCTTTAGGATGGGACGAGGCCACGACAGAAGAGAAGTAAATGCATACACACACAACCCACATCATTTGGTACAGTAGTGGCCAAAATTGTGAAAACCTTTGTGAAAATTGTGAAAAAACCCCACGCATGCGCCACGCCTCCATGCTCATTTTTGGCTCCCAGGTTGGTGCAGGGGGAGGCCTTCCAGGCCCAAAACGGAGTGCCGGGGATGTGGGGGGTGTGCACACAGCATCCCCGTGCCCAGTTTTGGCTTCCAGGTTGATGCAGGCGGCCTTCCACCAACCGGGCGGATGCGCGTGAACCCCCAAAATGCAATGCGAACGCCCCCCGCGCACGCGCTGTGCATTCCCCGCATGTGCGCGTGCATCCCCCACGTGTGTGCCCCCACCTCCGGCGCATGCGCGGCAGAGACCCGAAGATCAGCTGGCCGGTGGGAGGCGGGCTGGGGAGACGGCTGGCGTGCCTGCAGAGAAGGCTCTGTGTGCCACCTGTGGCACGCCTGCCATAGGTTCGCCATCACGGATATAGATGAACGTAAAGATGAGGAATTAGGCATTTTTTGAATACCGTATTTTTCGGAGTATAAGACGCGCTTTTTCCCCCCTAAAAGGGGGTGAAAATTTAGGTGCGTATTATACACCGAATGTAGCCCCGCCCACTCACTGGCCTCCCCCCCACCCTTTGGCCTCTGCCTCCCAGCAGTTTACCTCCTTGCAGCAAACAGCAAGAAGAAACAGCTCCTTTCAGCTTCAGCACAGCCTGATTAGCACAAGTTGATTGGATCGGCCTCCCGACTCTCAGCTGTTTTGCTCTCAGCTGTTTTGCTGGGCCTCTGCTGCTTGCTGGAAGGAGGTAAATTCCTGGGAGCAGATTTTTTTTTTCCCTTGTGCTAATCAAGCTATGCTGAAAACGAAAATGAAAGTAAAGCAGGCTGTTTGCTGTTTGCTGCAAGGAGGCAAAATTGCTGGGAGGCAGAGGCAGATTTCTTTTTCTTCTTTTCCTCACCCAAAAAGGTAGCTGCGTTTTATAGTCTGGTGCGTCTTAAACTCCGAAAAATATGGTGTGTATGTTTGAACAATACAATGAGGATTATTTAAATTTGAGAAATATGATAGAAATTACTAATATTGTTAGTATACAGAACATAAATGTATAATTTTTTTAAAAAAATTAAAAAATATATTACCCAAAAAAAAGAAGAAGAAGAAGAAGAAGAAGAAGAAGAAGAAGAAGAAGAAGAAGAAGAAGAAGAAGAAGAAGAAGAAGAAGAAGAAGAAGAAGAAGAAGAAGAAGAAGAAGAAGAAGAAGAAGAAGAAGAAGAAGAAGAAGAAGAAGAAGAAGAAGAAGAAGAAGAAAGGAACCCAAGCGGAAGCCTCCTCACCTGACGGCCAGGTAGCCCCTGACGCACATCTCCATGAACCACCTGAAAGGCGTAGCCTCCATCTTGCCTCCCATGATCATGACCATCTCATCCGTCAGCTTGATGTCCGGTTCCCAACCCAGGTTTCCACCGGGAGAACTTTCGAACATGAATCCAAAATCTGCCAAGGAGGAGGAAGACGTTGTCCTGTGTACTCTCTAGTCCAGGGGTTTGCAACCTTAAACACTCAAAGAGCCATTTGGACCCATTTCCCACAGAAAAGAAAACACCGGGAGCCACAAAAACCTTCCCGTGCCTGACTATTTCTTGAGCGGCCACAAAACTAGCATATGTAGTTGAATTAAACGTTCTGTTTCCTTCTGAAATTTTTCTTGGATTTATCCATGGTTGGCCTACTGGGGGTTGAAAAGCTCAATAAATTGCGTGCCGGCGGGTGTCGCACATTGGCGGTTGGGACGCATATTTTGAGTGACAGGGAGCCACAGCAGAGGGGTGAAAGAGCCACATGCGGCTCCAGAGCTGCAGGTTGCTGACCCCTGCTCTTGATCTTTGAAGTCTGATAACCAAGTCTTTGAAAGACAAAGGCCCCTTCTTTTGAAGGTTTCCCCCCACCATAGAGTTTCCTCCTACTGCGGCGTCCTTTTTCCTCTGCTGACCGGAAGTCCGATTTCCCCCACCATAGAGTCTCCTCCTAGCGCGGCATCCTTTTTCCTCTACCTGTCCTCACCAAAAGCCCTATCAATTGTGGAGCCGACCGGCGACAGGGAGCCACAGCAGAGGGATGAAAGAGCCACATGCGGCTCCAAAGCCGCAGGTTGCCGATCAGAGGTGGTATTCAGCTGGTTCAGACCGGCTCACTCGAACCGGTAGCGGAAATCGCAGATGGGCTTGCTCACTTGCCATCCTATTTAGGCATGTTTTTGAGTCCGGAAACATGTGCGGAAGGCACATGCGCCAGCAAAGCGCACGTGCGGGAGGCAACTCCCGTTGCCGACCCTTGCTCCAGGTAAAAGGGTGAACCCACCCCCAAAAAATTAAAAAATCCCAAGGGGTAAACTAACCAATGTGAATGAGATGTCCATGTTTGTCCAGCATGATGTTGCCATTATGCCTGTCTTTAATCTGCAAGAGGAACAGCAGAAGACTGTACGCAGCCATACTGCGGATGAAGTTGTAGCGAGCCTGCAAGGGGGCGACAACATGGGCGATATTGAGAAAGAAGGAAGGATGTCAGCGTTTCAACGCTGGCACAGAGAGCAGAGGAGAGCGAGAGATAAACTTTGAAACTTTTGCCTGCCAGATCCCTTTGAAACCGGGTTGTCGTGGAAATGAGGGGAAGGGGCACATTCCTGGGAGATGACGAGAAAAGGAGTCTGAAGAATGACTTGGAAGATAGCCAATGAGAAGCAGAGATTTGGGGATCGGAAAGGGAGGGATTGGGGGGCCAAAAGTCAGTCTTGTCCGCGCGGAGTCATGATCCGGTGGCTGTGCTCAATTAAAGAAAGATTTCCTTAAAGATTGGCAGTTTGGAAATTCATTTAATTTTGAGATAGCATCGCAGTCTGACAGACGGACAAGACTGACCTTTTGCCCCCCAATTTGCATCGCGGGCACTCAGTAGGCCAAAGGCGAACATCTAAAACAGGAGCATTTTCATAAGGAGTGGGGGGGGGGGGGGAAACGGGGACTGAAGACGAAGGACTAATTTTCAGGAGAGGAATAAAGGAATCAAATGGCGTCACTTGGGTTGACTTTATTCCTAACGATGGAGAAATTTTGTGCTTGGCATCACTGGACTATTTACTGTCAAGGGATGCTCAACCCGCTAATTATTGTACAGCAAATGAAGAAGAGGACGGCATTTTTTCTCTAGTTCTTCATGAGGGTCTTATCAATAAAAGCCATCCTCCAATTCTCTCCGGAGTCAAATCAAAGGATCATTAGAGAGAGTTCAGAAAGACACACACACTGAATGACAATCCCCACCCCCTCCCTTCTAGCACTGATGATGTTACCTAGTTGGGTCATGAAATGTCTGCAAGAAAACAACCAAGCTCAGAGAGCACCAAGGACCTCACCGTTCTCCTTCCCTCTTCTCCTTTTTCTCATCTCCTTCTCCTCCCCTTCTCCATGATCCCCGCTCCCTTCTAGCACTGATGATGTTACCTTGCATGAAATGCGAGGAAACAACCAAGCTCAGAGATCCCCAAGGACCTCGCAGCCCTCCTTCCCCCTTTTCCTTTTCCTCCTCTCCCCTTTTCCTTCTTTTCCCCTTATCCTCTGCCCCGCCTCCTCTCCAAATTCTCCTCCTCCTCCTCCCCTTCTCCTATTCTCCACGATCCCCACTCCCTTGTAGCACGGGGAGTGACGTTACCTAGGAGGGTCATGAAATGTCTGCAAGTCAAGCTCGAAGAGCACCAAGAACCCCACAGTTCTCCTTCTCCCCTTCTCTCTCCTCCTTCTCCTCCTCCCCTTTTCCTGAAATCCCATTCCCTTCTAGCACTGATGACGTTACCTAGAGGGGTCATGAAATGCCTGCAAGAAAACAACAAAGGTCAGAGAGCCCCAAGGACACCCCCCCAGTTCAACCCAGAGCTACAAATATTCTCTTCTATCGATAAGAGTCACACAAAGTACCTTCTGGAAGGCCAGGGTTGATTCATCTCCGTACTGCCTAGTAAAGTAATCGTACATGCCGAAATCGGTCTGTCTGCCCAGCTGATCACGGGAAGTACAATCTGGAATGCATTCGATGACGCCACACTAGAAGAAAGAAGGGAAATGAAGGAATGGGAGAATTCGGGCTCCACAGGAGCTCCCAAGAGCAAAATTCTGCAAAACATCTGGAGGAGCCTGACTGGATACACGTAATGCCAGCTCTGCCTGGCTCTGCCCACATCTGCAACTCATCTAATCATCTGAAACTGGAAAACTGTAATAAATTTCATAAACAGAGAGAAATACAGGTAAATCCTTGACTGTTGTGGCCCGTACGCGGCCTGTGCAGCTAGTAGCTGATTCAGACAGCGAGGAGGCTGGTGTGGTGCTGCGCCAGCAGCCTGTGCAGCTGGCACTCGACTCAGACAATGAGGAGGCTGGAGAAGATGTGGTGCCAGAGGCGGGGATCCAGCCAGGGCCTTCAGAACCTCCAGAAGCTCCCATAAGTGAAGAGGAAGAAGAGGAGGAGCCTCTTCTTGATGCATGGGCATGCAGAGCTGCCAAAAGGCAGGAGTGGCTCCTCAGGAGGAGGTCTCCTCAAGAGTAAGGCTTGGGGCTAATTGGCCACTCCCTTAGCCTATTTAAGGAGGAACGCCGACTGAAGCAATTTGCAGGGAACAACTTTGTTCACATACCTTCGTGTCTTGTCTTGCTTATCTTATCAGCTTCCTGCAAATTGCTTCTGGGCATTCTGCCAACCATAGTAAGCTTTCAGTTATTATTCTTTGAATTCTTGGCGGCTGTTCATGCAGTTAATTAACAGCAGTTGTTGTAAAAGACTGGTTTATTTATTCAACCAAGGTTTGAACGGACTTTGTATGTGCTGCGTTCTTTGGGGTCCGTAGCTGGGGCAGAGCAGGTAGTCCTTGACTACAGTTCGTTTAATGACCGTTGTAAAAAAAAATGGCTTAGGACTCTTGTTCGCACTTAACGACCACTGCTGCATCCCTTTTGGCTCACATGATCCAAATTCAGACGCTTGGTGACTGACTCGTATTTATGATGGTCGCAGTGTCCCCGGGGTGTGTGTGTGTCATGGGATCCCCTTTGGGGTGACCTTCCGACGAGCAAAGTCCACGGGGAAGCCAGATTCACTGAACAACCATGTTACTTATGACTGTATAACTGTAACCTTGTTGTTGGTATCCTTACGATTTATACTGAAGAGCCTTGGTAGTACAGGGGTTTAAGGCACCCTGTTATTAAGCTGGTTATTAAGACCAGCTGCCTGCAATTACTGCAGGGTTCGAATCTCGCCAAGGCTCAAGGTTGACTCAGCCTTCCATCCTTTCTAAGGTAGGTGAAATGAGGACCCAGTTTGTGGGGGCAATAAGCTGACTTTGTATAAATATACAAAAGGATGAAGGCTATTGCTTAACGCATTGTAAGCCGCCCTGAGTCTCCGGAGAAGGGCGGCATATAAATCAAATTAAAAAAAAAAAAATTGTTTCCTAGTATGATTTGATTGCTTATTTGTTCCCTATGACTATCATTAAGTGTTGTACCTTATGATTCTTGACGAATGTATCTTTTCTTTTATGTACACTGAGAATGTATGCACCAAGACAAATTCCTTGTGTGTCCAATCACACTTAGCCAAGAAGGAATTCTAATCTAATCTAATCTAATCTCATCTCATCTCAAACGTTCTTCCAGATACTCACCCCAGGAGCGGTGGCCACCACTCTGTAGGGAAAGACGTAGAGGTCGAGGCCCACCAGCTGAAATATGTTTTTGAACAGATCGATGATTTGCAAGGCCAACATGTCCTGTCCAGCACCAAAAGAAACAGGATTGAAGGGTTTTTTTTTCTCCAAATATTATGTGTGTAACAATGATGAATAAAGGAGATTATTTGTAGCTGTACAGGTGACTTAAGACGACAACCCTGCGGCTTTCTCACCTGCCTGCAATCATCGCCCACTTTAAAGATGGCGGCCTGCCAGCAAATCTTCTTACTCTCCCTCCCGTCTTCTCCGCTTTCATCTATGGAATCTGAACGACAACGCAGGCCTAGAAGGGAGCGTTTTTGAAGAAGTTACGTTATAAACAATAATAGGTACCTTGTTTTTCCGAAAATAAGACCCTGTCTTATATTTTTTTTTGAACCCTGAAATAAGCGCTTGGCCTTTGTGCCTATTTGGAATCAGAACGTTGAAACTGTGAGAAATAGGGAACTGAAAGTAGCCGACAGATAAGAGGTTTGAGATGTATTCAGGTATATGTGGAGACTGTCCGTCAGTACGAAAGAACAAGGAAGTGCCGCATTTTTTGGAGTATAAGATGCACCTTTTCCCCCCCAAAAAGAGGGTGAAAATCTGGGTGCGTCTTATACACCAAATGTAGCCCCACCCAGCTTCTCAAACAGAGGTTTCAGAGGCTGAAAAAAGCATCAGAAAAAAAGCTTCAGAAAAAAAGCTTCAGAAAAAAAGCCTCAGAAACAGAGCTTCAGAAAAGAAGCCTCCAAACAGAGCTTCAGAGGCTTTTTTTCTGAAGCTCTGTTTTGGAGGCTTTCAGAGGCAGGAAAAAAAGTTTTTTCTGAAACAGAGTTTCAGAAGTTTCAGAGACAGAAAAAAAAGCAAAAAAAAAAAAAAAGCAAGAAGAGAAGAGAAGAAGGAGAAGAAGAAGAGGAGGAGAAGAGGAAGAAGGAGAAGGAGAAGGAAAAGAAGAAGGAGAGGAAGAGGAGAAGGAGGAGAAGGAGAAGAGGAGAAGAGGAAGAAGGAGGAGAAGGAGTGGAGGAGGAGGAGAGGAGGAGGAAGAAGAGGCGGAGAGGAAGGAGAAGAAGGAGAAGAAGGAGAGGAGGAGAAGAGGAGGAGGAGAAGGAGAAGGAGGAGAAGGAGGAAAAGGAGCCATTGCACTAACCTTCTTTTTCAAGTTCACTCACTCCACACCTCTTCACCTTGAACTTGGCCAAGTAAGGGGCTTTGGCAGCACTGGAAGGAAGAAGAACGCCATTATTACCAGTAATAGTAATAATTCCTTTTTTTTTTTTTTAAACCGAAGTAAAACAGGCTGGAAAAGGGTGCCAGGCCATACCTTTGCATAGGCGTTCCCGATTTGTAGTCGATATCCAGAACAATCGCTTCTGGATTGCTTGGTAAATAGCAACCTATTTAAGGGAAGGGGAGAAGACGACAATCCTTGGTGAAAACCAGCAAAGTGGTTGAGCTAGCAGGACTAATCAGGGAAGACAGCAGCCAGGACGTTTTTTCCCTCTTTCTTCCCCCCCCTCTTTCTTTCTTTCTTTCTTTCTTTCTTTCTTTCTTTCTTTCTTTCTTTCTTTCTTTCTTTCTTTCTTTCTTTCTTTCTTTCTTTCTTTCTTTCTTTCTTCTTTCTTTCTCCTTCCTTCCTTCCTTCCTTCCTTCCTTCCTTCCTTCCTTCCTTCCTTCCTTCCTTCCTTCCTTCTTTCTTTCTCTCTCTCTCTCTTTCTTCTTTCTTTCTTTCTTTTTGGTTCGATTTATATGCCGCCCTTCTCCCGAGACTCGGGGCAACTTACAATGCGTTAAGTAATAGCCTTCATACTTTCGTATATACCTGCTTAGTAGGGCTTTCACACACCCCCACCCCCTTAAGCGGTATGCTTTTTTATACAAAGTCAGCTTATTGCCCCCACAATCCGGGTCCTCATTTTACCTACCTCGAAAGGATGGAAGGCTGAGTCAACCTTGAGCCTGGTGAGATTTAAATTTGCAGTAATTGCAGGCAGCTGGTGCTACTTAACAGTGCTTTAGTCTGCTGTGCCACCAAGGCTGTAATACAGGCAGTCCTCGGCTTACAACCGTTCATTTAGTGACTGTTCAAAGTTACGACGGCACCGAAAAAGAATGACTGGCTTATGGGCCCTTTTTCACATTTAACAACCGTTGCGGCGTCTACATGCTCACGTAGTCAACATTCGTGTGCTTGGCAACTGAATCATAGAGCCGTGGTTAGAATGCAGTATGGCAGGCTAACTCTGCCGACTGCCGGCAGTTCGATCCTGACCGGTTCACGGTTCACTTAACCTTCCATCCTTCCGAGGTTGGTAAAATGAGGACCTAGGTTGTTGGGGGCCTGAGTTTGAAAACCGCTTAGAGAGGGCTGTAAAACACTGTGAAGTGGTATATAAGTCTAAGGGCTATTGCTACTGCCCTTCCTTCCTTACTTTTTATTTCCTTTCCTTTCCTCCTTTCCTTCCTTTCCTTTCCTTCCCTTCCCTTCCCTTTCCCTTTCCTCTCTTCTCCTCTCCCCTCCCTCCCTCCCTTCACAGTAGTTAGAATGCAGTATTGCAGGCTAACTCTGCCCACAACCCGGAGTTCAATCCTGACTGGTTCAAGGTTGACTCAGCCTTCCATTCTTCCGAGGTTGGTAAAATGAGGATTTAGGTTGTTGGGGGCCATAGGCTGACTCTAAACCACTTAGAGAGGGCTATAAAGCACTATGAAGCAGTATGTGTCTAAGTACTATTGCTATTGTCCTTCCTTCCTTCCTTCCTTCCTTCCTTCCTTCCTTCCTTCCTTCCTTCCTTCCTTCCTCCCTCCCTCCCTCCCTCCCTCCCTCCCTCCCTTCAGGTTGACTCAGCCTTCCATCCTTCCAAGTTGGGTAAAATAAGGACCCAAATTGTTGGGGGCCAATAGGCTGACTCTGTAAACCGCTTACAGAGGGCTGGAAAGCACTGTGAAGCGGTATATAAGTCTAAGTGCTATTGCTATTTTTCACACTTTTCACACTGTGGCGGCAGCATCCCCATGATCAAAATTTGGATGCTTGGCCACCGATTGATATTTATGACGGCTGCAGTGTCCCCGGGGTCGTTTGATCCCATTTTGCAACCTTCTGACAAGCAAAATCAACGGGGAAGCCAGATTCAGTTAACTACCGGGTTACTAATTTAACAACTGCAGTGATTCACTTAACAACTTTGGCAAGAAAGGTCATAAAACGGGGCATAACTCACTTAAAAAAACTGCCTCCCTTAGCAACAGAAATTTTGGACTACCCGCAAATGTTAATTTCTTACCGGGTTGCACTTTCACTTCAGATAAAGCGTTCAAACAAGCTTTTTTTCGCTCTTCGCCTTTAGGATAAGGCCTATGGATGGGGAAAAAAAACATATTAGGGGTATATGAATTATGAATTCTGACCCACAAGGCAAATTGGGTTTTGTTTATAAGGTCCATTTCAATCTCATCTTCTTTTAAAGACCTCATAATCCCTTGAGGGGTGGAGTCTTGAGCAACTGAATGGAGCTGAGTGTTTATTGGCCGAATACCCTTCCTCT
>NC_142079.1:7845000-7957500 GCF_059756535.1 Pantherophis guttatus | reverse complement strand
AACAACTTTTTTTGGCAAACGTCTTACTTACCGGCGGGAAAGATCGGAGCACTTTCACCCCGTACTGAGCTGTCAAAGGATGAGGAGGATACATGCTGGAGAAATAGGAGAGGCCCGTCGGTGGGTCGGTGGGGGTCCAGCACAGGATGTGGCTGAGCTCTGGAGCATCGGCATCGATGGTGTGCCAAGTAACAAGATACTGAAAAGCAAGGGGAGGGGAAAGAACCACATGTGAACCCCAATAGCAATAGCACTTAGATTAATATGTCGCTTCACAGTGCTTTGCAGCCTTCTCTAAGCGGTTTACAGAGTCAACCTCTTGCCCCCAACAATTTGCATCCTCATTTTACCCACCTCGGAAGGATAGGAGGCTGAGTCAACCTTGAGCTGGTAAGGATCGAACTGCTGATGTATGGGAAGAGTTAGTCTGCAATGTTGCATTCTAATCACTGTGCCACCATGGGAATGGAATGGAATGGAATGGAATAGAATAGAATAGAATAGAATAGAATAGAATAGAATAGAATAGAATAGAATAGAATAGAATAGAATAGAATAGAATAGAATAGAATAGAATAGAATAGAATAGAATAGAATAAGGAATGGAATGGAATAGAATAGAATACAATAGAATAGAGAATAAAGAATAGAATAGAATACAGAATGGAATGGAATAGAATAGAATACAATAGAATAGAGAATAAAGAATATAATAGAATACAGAATGGAATGGAATGGAATAGAATAGAATATGGAATTGAATTGAGTAGAGTAGAGTAGAGTAGAGTAGAGTAGAGTAGAGTAGAGTAGAATAGAATAGAATAGGAATAAGCCTCTTGCCTCCAACAATCTGGGTCCTCATTTGAGATTTTGCAGTATCCTTCCCCCAGGAGTGGGGAGGAAATGGAGATTTTGAAATATCCTTCCCCTAGGAGTGGGGAGGGAATGGGGATTTTACAGTATCTTCCCCTGCCACCCCCACCAAGCCACGCCCACAGAACCAGTAGTAATAAAAAATTGGATTTCACCATTGCTCCATCCCCTCAAGGGATTATGGGGTCATTAAAAGATGATGATGATGATGGATGGGTAGCTCCACCCACTGTGGTTAACCAAAGCCAAATCAACCTGACCCTTTTATCACTGGAAACAAGACCTGAATCAATGTTGTGGCCAGAGTTTTGATCAAAAGCTGGATTGTCTTCAAAGGCCTACCTTGATGGCTTCCGGCACGTCACTCACAGCTCCAGGGTCCAAGCGAACCAGACGGGTGACCTCCATCCCAATTGCTTCTGTGTTTTTAAATCTAAGGAACCATCAGGAGACAAACGGGGTAGTCCTCTACTTACGACCAGTTGAGGTAGTCCTCAACTTAGAACAGTTCCCTTCGTGACGATTCCAAGTTACAACGGGCACTGAAAAGAGTGACTTATGGTCCTTTTTCTCACTTCTGAATATCGCAGCTTCCCAGGGGTGAAATGCTCCCGGTTCGGACCAGATCGCCCGATCCGGTAGCGATGGCGGCGGGTGGTTCGGAGAACCGGTAGCAAAAATCCCTGCATCCCCCCCCACCAAGCCCAGCTGAGCCGCACGAACATCAGAAGCTTTTTTTTTTTTTTACTTTTAAAAGCATTTTTTCTACAACCTCTTCCGACGAAAAAATGCTTTTAAAAGTAAAAAAAAAAAAAAAAGCCTCTGACGATCGCGCGGCTCAGCTGGGATGGTCAGAGGCTTTTCAAAGCATTTTTTTCTGCAACCTCTTGGCTGAAGAGGTGGTTCAAAAGACTTTGAAAAGTCTCTGACGATCCCAGCTGAGTTGCCTGATCGCCAGTGGCTTTTCAAAGCATTAGAAAAAATGCTTTGAAAAGTTAAAAAAAAAAAAAAAGTTGGCCACGCCCACCCAGTCACATTACCCACCCACCCACCAAGCCACGCCCACAGAACCGGTAGTAACCAATTTTACATTTCATCCCTGCAGCTTCCCCATGATCATGTGATCAAGATTTGGCTGCTTGGCAAATGACTCGGATTTATGACGGATGCAAGTGATCGGGGGGGGGGGGTATCATGTGATCCTCTGACCAGCAAAGTCAGTGGGGAAGCCAGATTCACTTAACAACGGAATTGGAAACGGACTGACACTCCTCCAGACCACATGATAATAAGGAAAATCTATAAACGTGCAGAAATGGATAGACTGTCTATGGAAATGAAGGAGAGGGGAAGAAACCGAGTACTATCAAATTTGGAATAGATGGTATTCCTGGTTTGAGAGTAAACGTAAAACTTAAGGTATAAGTTGTAAAAAGCATAATGTAAAATTTATAAGAAATATATTATTATAATTTAAATAAGGATATAAGATAGGATAGTGATAGATATAAATAGAATTTTTGTCAATATGATTGTTAGGAAAGATATTGATACCGATATGGAAAAGCTGTTATAAGTGTAAATATGTGTTTTGTGTTTTAAATGTTGGAAAATTCAGTAAATACTATTTAAAAACAACAACAACAACAACGGTGTTCCTAACATAACAAGTGCTGGGATTTCCTTAGCAAATTGTTCGTAAAATGGGGCAAAACTCACTTAATAACAGTCTAGCTTAGCAAATGGGTGTTTTGGGCTCAATTGTGGTCGCTGGTCGAGGGCTACCTGAATCCAAAGTTTTGTAACCAAGAGCAAGGGACTCACCTGGTGGGAAGCTGCACCGCAAGGTGAGGGGAGATGCTCCAGGCCAGATTCACGTTATCCTTCCACTGCTTCTCACTCAGGCTGATGTATTTGGACCGCCAATTGGCAACGCTGTTCTCGCCCGTTTGGTCCAGCTCCAGTTCCGGAGACGAAAGAGGATTATACCAAGTGATGAGGCGCTCAATCTCTGTAGCCTTTGAAAGAAAGGAAGACAGTGCCGGGCATTTTAACTAGTTGTACTGAAATTATTTTGATAAAACAAACAAACAAACATTGGCCAGGATAGATGGAAAGAAAGAAAAAAGGAAGGAAGGAAGGAAGGAAGGAAGGAAGGAAGGAAGGAAGGAAGGAAGGAAGGAAAAAGAGGGAGGGAAGGAAAGGAAAGAGAGAAAGAAAGAGGGTGGGAGGGAAGGAAGGAAGGAAGAAAAAGAGAGAAAGAAAGAGGGAGGGAGAGAAGGAAGGAAAAGAGAGAAAGAAAGAAAGAAAGAGGGAGGGAGGGAAAGGATGGAAGAAGGAAGAAAGGGAGAGAGAAAGAAAGAGGGAGGGAAGGAAGGAAGGGAAAGAGAGAGAAATAAATAAATAAAGAGGGAGGGAAGGAAGGAAGAAAGAAAGAGAAAGAGAGAAAGAGAAAGAAAGAAAGAAAGAGAGGGAGGGAGAAAGGAAGGGAAGGAAGGAAGAGAAAGAAAGAAAGAGAAAGAAAGATAAAGAAAGAAAGAAAGAAGGAAAGGAAAGGAAAGGGAAGGGAAGGAAGGAAGGGGATTTGGGGCAGAAGACGTTTTGACTTATCAAAGTTCAAGGGTCTCTTGAGTCACACTCAATTTCTGGTGATATGAGAGATGTGCCCAAATAATTTTCATGATTTCAAGAAGGGGAAAATATATATATATGTGAAGGGTGAAATAGGATGGGTTTGCAACTCTTGAAACAACCCGCTGGGGCCAAATAAATAATATACATTACATCAATTACATATATTGTCATTTAACAGACAGTCTCCCTTTTCTCTCAATTGCAGATAGTCCTCTAGTTACGACCACAATCGAGCCCAACATTTATGTTGCTAAGCGAAACATTTGTTAAGTGAGCTTTGCCCCATGTTAGCGACTTTTTTCTTCTTTTTTAGTGCAGTTGTGACTTTGAACGGTCGCTCACTGAACTGTCATAAATCGAGGACTGCCTGTAGCCTGTAAAATCGAGGCTTCGCTAATTACAAGGAACTGGGTCGGTGCTCAGTTTAGGACAGGCGTCGGCAACCCGCGGCTCTGGAGCCGCATGTGGCTCTTTCATCCCTCTGCTGCAGCTCCCTGTCGCCAGTCGGCTCCACAATTGATAGGGCTTTCGGTTAGGACAGGTAGAGGAAAAAGGATGCTGCGCTAGGAGGAGACTCTATGGTGGGGGAACCGGACTTCCGCTCGGCTCCAGAATTGAACGGGGGGCTTCCGGTTAGGACCTTTGTGGCTCTTTGAGTGTTTAAGGTTGCCGACCCCTGATTTAGGAGAAGGGACTTACCAGAAGTGAGAGGAGCAAAGTTCTCCTTTTCATGTAGTATTTGTGGAGCTGAGTGCCTCGATTCGTCTTCTTAGACATTCCTTCGAAAGACATCACACAACGTGAGTTTAATTATTTGTTAAATGTACAGATTGTCCTACGGCCGCAACTGAGCCCCAGATTTCTGTTGTTCAGTGAAATTTTTTGCCCCATTTTACGACTTTTGTTAATACGTTAGTTGATACGTTAGTAAACCCGGTTGTTAAGTGAATCCGGCTTCCCAAAAGGCTTCTCAAACAGTCTATCAGGGGAGTGTTTACCAACACCCACCTTATCTCCCTTGGAATGCTGCCAGAGAACTAATTGCCACACGCAGGGCAAGGCCAAACTTAGCACAGAGTCAAACAGAGCTTTTCCACAGCTTTAACCAACCAAATGAGCTTTTCCCGACCAGATGAACTAATTGCTTCCTGCAAAAGCTCACGTCCCATTCGCTTCTCTTTTATGTTTTATGAGAGGGGCCAATCATCTCCAAGCCTTACTCACAAGTCGACCCTGTTTTGTTAATTGTTCCTGTCTTCTGGCAGCACTGCGCATCCTCCCACTGGGAACATGCTCCCACTGTTCCTCTGCCTCGCTGATGTCAGACTCCGGAGGCAGCAAAGAACTACCAAACAACCTTGGCCCCCTCTCTGCCTCCGACGCAGAGCCCTTGTCTGAGCCTTCCCCAGACTCCAGGACTGGTCCACGTTCCTCCCCAACCACCTCACTGTCCGAATCTGCTGGCGGGCCGCAACACTGGCGGACCTCAACTCCCAGAATTCCCCAGCTGGGGAATTCTGGGAGTTGAAGTCCGCCAGGCTTAAAGTTGCCAAGGTTCGAGACCCCTGTGTTAGAAGGTCTGTTTTCTGTTCTGCTGTAAAGACTCATTGCTCAAACTTGGGCCAGGCATTCACAGACAACAAATCTACCTGCCTCGGTGGTTGTGAGGCTTAAACAGGAGTTTAGTGGTACTTAAGATAAAGCAAGACACACCTGATTTTTTGGAGATGGTCGACATGCCGCTGGATAAAGGGTAGGTGTTGATCCATCCCTGGGTAGCTTGCTGTCGGGACCCCACGGTGATGTCGAGATTGCTCCGGGTATCTTGGTTATCTAAAGGTTTTTTTTAAAAAAAGCATCCCTTTGGTACCAAGCCAGACAATCGATAGCCACAGAAATAGCACTTAGGACTTATATACCGCTTCACAATGCTTTTACAGCCCTCTCTAAGCGGTTTAAGAGTCAGCACATTGTCCCCAACAATCTGGGTCCTCGTTTTAACAGCCTTGGAAGGATGGAAGGCGGAGTCCACCTTAAGCACCTATGACTGTCATTAAGTGTTGTACCTTATGATTCTTGACGAATGTATCTTTTCTTTTATGTACACCGAGAGTGTATGCACCAAGACAAATTCCTGGTGTGTCCAATCACACTTGGCCAATAAAGAATTCTATTCTATTCTATTCTATTCTATTCTATTCTATTCTATTCTATTCTATTCTATTCTATTCTATTCTATTCTATTCTATTCTATTCTATTCTATTCTATTCTATTCTATAGATCATGTCTGATTTACTTTGGCTGTCTCATGCATGCAAATTCACTGAAGAAGTCAACAATGCTAGGAATAGTTAGTGGAGCAAGAAAAAGGGGCAAGCAAAGAACTCGCTGGCTTGATAGCATTAAAAATTGATACAAAGATCTGATAAATCTAACAACTGAAAGAAGTTGAGCTTGACAGGGTAGCATGGAGAGCACTTGCCTATAAAGCCGGCAAGAGTTGGACACGACTGAATGGTTAAAACGACAAGATACAAATAAATTCTGGAGGGATTGGGCTTAGACCCTTTGTGGGAACGTAACGATTCTAGGCTAATGACTTGCTTAACTCCACTCCTCTATCTCTGCCTGCTCTTCTCCTACCATAACCTATGAAACACGTACCTGGAGGCACAAGCTGGCTGGCGGTTAAGTATTTCTTGTCGGAGAACATTGCCGTCCAAAACTTGATGAGGACGATGATGTCCTCGCGCAGCCTCTTGTCTCCTTGAGTTGGACACTTGGGGGCGGCACTTCAACGGAGGGCAAACAACGTTAGGATAGGAGAGGCATTTTGGCAAGAAAACGCACACCTCGCAGGTCATTTGTGTCTTGGGGTGTTCTGGGAACCAGCTTTGGGGGCTCCCCTACTCCTTCCTCATCTGATCTCTGATGTAATCAGAAGATTTTATGTTTCTGCAGTCAAGGGTCCTATTACTATTTGGGATGGCCTTTTATTGCTTCACGATTGTTTGTAGGTTCCCTGCATTTTTGTTAGGTTGTAAACCATCAATCAATCAATCAATCAGAATAGAGCTGGACTTCCCTTTCAACTTTCAGTTCACTTTTTCCCACCATGGAGGAGGAGGAGGGAGGAGGGGGAGAAGAAAGGGAAGAGGAGGAGAAAGGGAAGGGGAAGGGGAAGAGGAGGAAAATGAAGGAGAAGCGGAGAAGGGGAAGAGGAAGAGGAGAAGGAGAAGGAAGGAGAAGTGGAAGGAGAAGGAGAAGGAGGAGGAGGAGGAGAAGGGGAAGAGGATGAGAAGTGGAAGGAGAAGGAAGGAGAAAGAGAAGGGCAAATACCTGAAGTAATCAAAAGCTGTGGAATAGATCTTCTCTCTCAAGACATTGCGAATCGTTGCGTTTGGGATGACATCGGCATGCAGCAGAGACAGTCCCAGCGTTAAGAGCCTAAAGGAGTCCAAAATAATTCCATTAGGATCGTTAGGCAGGATGCTCAAAAGGGTTAAATAGGAAGAGATCTGTGCAATATAATAGCAATAGCCCTTAGACGTATATACCGCTTCACAGTGCTTTCCAGCCCTCTCTAAGTGGGATACAAAGTCAGCCTATTGCCCCCAACAATCTGGGTCCTCATTTTACCCACCTCGGAAGGAGGGAAGGCTGAGTCAACCTTGAGCCTGGTGAGAATCAAACTGCCAATTGCAGGCAGCTGGCAGTCGGCAGGGAGTAGCCTGCAGTACTGCACTCTAACCACTGTGCCACCGTGGCTCTTATAAATATAAAGCAAAATGGCAGAATGATAAAAGCAATGTTGCATCCCCCTCTCCCTTTATTTCGATGAGCAAAAGAACAAGGGGGGAATATCAAGAGCCTCCTTTTCATCCCCTTGGAAAAACAGGGAATTAAAAACACGGTATTAATAAATATAGATGTTATATTTTCTTTTTTTTTAAAAATGGAAGAGGGGACAGCTGCGAGAACCCGAGAAAATCAGTTCTGGGCAAATCTGACAGGCAAACTCAAACAAATTCTCTCTTTGATATTCTTCGTGCAGGCGCCCGCCTCTGAAAGAAATAAAATAAACGAAGAAATATCCAGGGGAGGGTCTCACTTACTTAAAACGGGGTCCGAGGGCTGCCACGTGGCGATTCATGCTCCCCTTCGATCCACCGATATTCAGAGACAGGGACCTCTGGAGTAAGCTGCCAAAGATCTCCACTTGATCCGAGCTGCAGTACTTGGCGATTTCAAATCTCTGCACCAAAAACTGTAGATGTGGAACCAAAAGTTAAGACGGCTGTCTGTCCAACAAGCCAACGTTTGATTTTCCTGCAGGATGGTGAGGGCCAACTCAAAAGGGAATGAGGGTTGTCGATGGGAGGTGAGATTCCTCCATAGCGATGAATCCAGTTTGGTCTAGCGGTTAAGGCACTAGACTAGAAAGCAGGAGACTGTGAGTTCTAGTCCTACCTTAGGCATGAAAGCTGGCTGGGTGACTTTGGGCAAATCACCAGGAGAGTTCTATTCCCATTTTAGGCATGAAAGCCATCTGGCCAATCACTAGGAGGCTGTGAGTTCTAATCCCACCTTAAGCTTGAAAGCCGGCTGGCTGACTTTGGGCCAATCACCAGGAGAGGGTGAGTTCTAGTCCCAATCTTAGGCATGAAACCCAGTTGGCTGACT
Organism: Pantherophis guttatus; assembly: GCF_059756535.1. Taxonomy (NCBI): domain Eukaryota; kingdom Metazoa; phylum Chordata; class Lepidosauria; order Squamata; family Colubridae; genus Pantherophis; species Pantherophis guttatus. Next base: position 7,949,309 of record NC_142079.1, on the reverse strand, counting down.
TTGGGCCAATCACGAGGAGACAGTGAGTTCTAGTCCCAATCTTAAGCACGAAACCCAGTTGGCTGATTTTGAGCCAATCACCAGGAGACAGTGAGTTCTAGTCCCAATCTTAGGCATGAAACCCAGCTGGCTGACTTTGGGCCAATCACTAGGAGAGGGTGAGTTCTAGTCCCAATCTTAGGCATGAAACCCAGCTGGACGATTTTCGGCCAATCACCAGGAGACAATTCGTTCTAGTCCCGCCTCAGGCATCAAAGTCACTGGGTGACCTTGAGCCAATCACCAGGAGAGGGTGAGTTTTATTTCCACCTTAATCATGAAAGCCAATTGGGTAATTTTGGGCCAATCACTCTGTTTCACCCTAGGATTGTTTTGGGGGGAAAAAGGAGAAAGGTGTATTGAATATCCTCACCGCCTTGAGTGATTTGTAAAAATAAGATGGGCAGGAAATAAATAAATGAATGAATAAGTAAATATTATCCCCTTTTGGTTTATGATGGCCATAAGAGTCTCTCCTAGCTAGGTCTTCTTAGCTACCTCTGCTGTAAAAAAAAAAAAAAGAACAAAACAAAAGCTGCCTTCTTAAGGGGGTGGGAGAGGATACTTGCTTCTATCCAGATGTAATGTGGGGTGACCTCCGGTGGACATGGTTTCGGTTGGCTCTCTTCGGAGGCGGCTAAAGGATCGGCTTCTTTCTGCTCGGTGGAGAAGACGCCAAATTTCTGCTCCACCGTCATTTGCCACGCCCCGGCCATCTCTCTCATGAACTAAAGAGAAGCAAAAGAATTATTATTTTTTGGGTGCAGCAGATTTTTAAAGTTTATTATAAATATACTTAAAGAGCTAATTTGTTCCAGTGGGTTAAAGTAGAAACCAGGAGGTGGTGAGTTCTAGTCCTGCCTTAGGCATGAAAGCTGGCTGGGTGACTTTGAGAAAATCACTAGGAGACTGTGAGTTCTAGTCCTGCCTTAGGCATGAAAGCTGGCTGGGTGACTTTGAGAAAATCACTAGGAGACTGTGAGTTCTAGTCCTGCCTTAGGCATGAAAGCTGGCTGGGTGACCTTGTGACAATCACTAGGAGATTGTGAGTTCTAGTTCCGCTTTAGACATGAAAGCTGGTTGGTGACTTTGAGCCAATCACCAGGAGACTGTGAGTTCTAGTCCAAACTTAGGCATGAAAGCCAACTGGGTGACTTTGAGCCAATCACTAGGAGATTGTGAGTTCTGGTTCCGCCTTAGTTATAAAAACCAGCTATGTGACTTTGGGCTAATCTCTAGGAGACTGTGAGTTGTAGTCCCACCTTAGGCATGAAAGCCAACTGGGTAACTTTAAGCCAATCACCAGGAGACTGTGAGTTCTAGTCCCGCTTTAGGCATGAAACCCAACTGGGTGATTTTAGGGCCAATCACCAGGAGACAATGAGTTCTAGTTTCTCCTTAGGCATAAAACATATAGGTTGACTTTGGGCCAGTCTCCCTCTCTTAGCCAAACCCCACCTCACAGCATTTCTATTGTGTGGGAAATAGGAGGAAGATGAAGTACTAGATATTTTTGCTACCTTGAGTCATTTGTAAAAGTAATAAAGGTAGGATACAAATAAATACACCTAAATATGTATAAATATAAACATAAATGTCGGGTAGAGAGAGAATCAGAGTGAATATCATTCCATGATATAAATGCAGCAAACCACGCCACACTAAATTTGGGGACGTTTGCCCAAATATATTGCTTGTTCCAGAAACATCATTTCAGAGAAAACTGATCCTATAAATTAACTCATAACTTACCGGGACTTCTATGCCGTTCTTAGCGGCCAGCAGCCACTCCCAGCAAGCAAGGGCAGTCTGCATGACCAGTTCGTTGAACATACGCAGAGGGCCCCAACAGAGGTGATGTAAAAGCTGGGAATCGGTTTCTGAAAAATTTACAAAGATGTTTTGTTTAAAAAAAAAAAAGATGTAGTATTTTCAACGGATCTATAAATAAACTCTCAGCAGCTCCTTGGGGGCAAAAAAAAAAAAAAAGTCCATGTTATTTAGCCATGAAAGCCAGCTGAGTGATTTTAGCTCATCACTAGGAGACGGTGAGTTCTAGTTCTGCTTAGTCATGAAACCCAGCTGAGTGCCTTTGGGCCATTCACCAGGAGAAGGCGAGTTCTAATCTTGCTTAGTCATGAAAGCTAGCTGGATGACTTTGGGCCAATCACCAGGAGAGTGTGAGTTCTAGTCCTGCATTAAGCCATGAAATGCAGCTGACTGCCTTTGGGTCAATCACCAGGAGAGTGTGAGTTCTAGTCCTGCGTTAAGCCATGAAACCCAGCTGAGTGCCTTTGGGCCATGCACCAGGAGAAGGTGAGTTCTAGTCCTGCCTTAGTCATGAAAGCTAGCTGGATGACTTTGGGTCAATCACCAGGAGAGTGTGAGTTCTAGTCCTGCATTAAGCCATGAAATGCAGCTGAGTGCCTTTGGGTCAATCACCAGGAGAGTGTGAGTTCTAGTCCTGCGTTAAGCCATGAAACCCAGCTGAGTGCCTTTGGGCCATGCACCAGGAGAAGGTGAGTTCTAGTCCTGCCTTAGTCATGAAAACTAGCTGGATGACTTTGGGTCAATCACCAGGAGAGTGTGAGTTCTAGTCCTGCATTAAGCCATGAAATGCAGCTGAGTGCCTTTGGGTCAATCACCAGGAGAGTGTGAGTTCTAGTCCTGCGTTAAGCCATGAAACCCAGCTGAGTGCCTTTGGGCCATGCACCAGGAGAAGGTGAGTTCTAGTCCTGCCTTAGTCACGAAAGCTAACTGGATGACTTTGGACTTTGGTCGTAAAATCGGGCTTAACTTCTGCCTTGCTTAGCAACAAAAAAATCTCGTCCCAATTGTGATTGGAGTGCCAAAGAATGGCCATAGGGCTCTGATTTCATCCTTAATCACTCCTCTATCTTATGTGCACTCATATTTTTATAATAACTTACTTACTTACTTAATAACTCAACTTACAACAGTTCCTTTAATGACCATTCGAAGCTACAACGGCACTGAAAAAAGCGACTTACGACCGTTTTTCGTACTTACAACCGATGGCAGTCACGTGATCAAAACTCAGATATCTGACAACTGACTCATATTTATGACGATGGCAGCGTCCCGGGGGGTGGGGGGTGGGGTGTCACACGATCCCGTTTTGCGACCTTTCGACAAGCAAAAAGTCCATGGGGAAGCCAGACTCGCTTAACGACCAGGTGACTAACTGATCGACTGCAAGTGTTTCGCTTAACGACGGAGGCAAGAAAGGTCGCAAAAGGGGGGGGGCAAAACTCACTTAACAGCCATCTCACATAGCAAAAGAAATATTGGACTCCGTTGCAGTCCATAAGTCAAGGACCGCCTGTATAAAACCTGTTAAGATTTTCGTTATTACCTCTGCTGCTTATCAACAAGGCGGTCATCTTAAACATCGCCTGGGTATAGCTCTCTGCTTGGCCAGCTTCCAGGGCATTGCTGAGTTGCTTGACCATGAGTTTATTCAGGTCCGATGACCGTCCTGTGGCGTTGCAGTATTGAATCATCCCGGCAACCTGTTTAGAAAAGTCAGGGAAGTCATTTATTTATTTACTAGCTGGATACCCGTGCTTCGCTACGAAACTATGTGCTCGGGCTTCATAAATTGACACTTGCAGCCTGAAACATAATGTAGAATGTGTAACTCCGTAGCATCGGAGTGCGTTAATATAAGGCAACTGGCAGTTGGAACAGAGGGGGAGGGGGAGTAGAATGTCCCAGCCCGCAGTATCCATCGGTACTCATCTGGCTAGCATCCTGTCAGTGTGTGAGAGAGTTGGGGGGGGGGGGGGTGTCCGGAAACTCAAACAGTATTTGCTGTGTGAGCAAGAAAGAGACAGGAAGGAGGCTGGGCGTGGCTTAGCTCAACTGTTCTGAAATAAAGCTGCTTGCTGCTGTAAAAGTACAATTGAAAGTGAAACTCCTCTCCTCTGCTTGAGTTTTGCATTTGGAACAGATTTCTTTTCAGGTGGGGAAGGGGAGTAGAACTCTTTAGCATCAGAGCGTGTTAATAATAATATAGGAAATACCAATGCTCTGATGGTCATTTCGAAAAATCCTTTCTTAGTGAGCACCTAGAAGCCAAGAGGAACATACGTGGCAAATTTCAAGTTTGTAGGCTTTACGGTTCTGGAGATTTTGTGATTAATGCATGAGTGGTTTTCACTTTTATATATATAGATTTATTTAAATTCATCCTTTATTATCCAAGTCATAATTGGCCAGATGTTTTAGACTGGAGTTGGAATATTTTAATCCCCTGTTGAGTCCTTTCCACAGGTGGATGTAGACGTCAGATGGGGTGAGAGGTTATCAGCGCAGGATGTAAGCTGTTATAAATTAAGCTGCTGTTTGCAATTGGCTGATGGGGATTTGGTCAATGCCGACGGCGTTCAAGGGGCGCTGCAGTTGTTTTGAGATTGCACCAAATTAAATTAATATATTAATACTGTGTTTCCACAAAAAAAAAAAATAAGCCCCAACCGGAAAATAAGCCCTAGCATGATTTTTCAGGATGCTCGTAATATAAACCCTACTCCAAAATAAGCCCCAGTTAACTTCATCAGACAGACAAATGCATTTAGTGCCGTATTTTCCCAAAGATAAGATCTAACCGGAAAATAAGCCCTAATCGCGTGCCAGGAGCGGGGGTAGCGCGGAGGAGGGGAGGTCATGCGCGTGTATGCCCACACCCATAATTCTATGTGCCCCGCCCCTGTGCGCACAACACTCCCCCTCCCCCAGCTCCTGGCACACGATGGCCCGGTAGATCTGGTTTTCTCTCTCCCCAGGCTCCAGAGCCTTTCTAGGAGTCTGGGGAGGGTAAAAATGGCTTTCCCCACTCCCCCCCCGGAGTCTGGAAACGGCCCATTTGCCAACTTCCGGTGGGACTGGAAGGCCTGTTTTTCTCTCTCCCCAGGCTCCAGAGCCTTTCTAGCAATCTGGGGAGGGCAAAAACGGTCTTCCCCACCCCTCTGGAGGCCGAAAACGGCCAGTTTGCCAACTTCTGGAAGCACTTTAGATTGAAGTGCTAATATACGTTCTAAGTCCATGTATGTTATTCCATACACTAAATAAACAAATAAATATCTCAGAACTATGTAAGGTAAAGGTAAAGGTTCCCCTCGCACATATGTGCTAGTCGTTCCCAACTCTAGGGGGCGGTGCTCATCTCCGTTTCAAAGCCAAAGAGCCAACGCTGTCCAAAGACGTCTCCATGGTCATGTGGCTGGCATGATTCAATGCCAAAGGCGCACGGAACGCTGTTCCCTTCCCACCAAAGGTGGTCTTTATTTTTCTACTTGCATTTTTTACATGCTTTCGAATTGCTAGGTTGGCAGAAGCTGGGAAAACTAATGGGAGCTCACCCCGTTACGCGGCACTAGGGATTCGAACCGCTGAACTGCCGACCTTTCGATCGACATGCTCAGCATCTTAGCCACTGAGCCACCACGTCCCTTCCAGAACTATGTACCAGTATCCAAAACCCAAAAAGTGGAAATCCTTGCTCATACTTTCTTCCAACAGAAGGTGGCTTGCTTGGAGATTTGCGCACCCATCGCTAATCCCCTTTAAAACATGCACCCCGCACCCCACGTGCATGCAAATTGAGAAGGGTGAATTTCTTTTTTTAAAAGTAAGGGGGGGGGGGGAGAAACTTGAGGTCTCTTCTACTCACTTCTCCAGCGTAGCGATTGCGCAGGTTCAGGGAAGCCATGAAGTTGGAGTAATCTTTCTTCACGCAGGTGGGTCTTTCGGTTAATTGAGTGGCCTAGAAGCAACACACCACGTCGTATTTTCAGTTTTAAGAATAGAGGGAGAACATGGATGCTCGGGGGGCGGGGGGAAGCCAGAAACGGATGGGATTTTGTGACTAAATTAAATCCTGGTCCCTTATCCTCTCCACTATCACCAGGTGTGGGCTGCTGGGGGTTCGGGAGAACCTCTAGCTAAGATTCTGTGCAGTTCGGAGAACCCCCAAATCCCACTCCTGCCCGGCCCTACCCACCCCGCCCTTCCCCTCCCAGGAGTCCCCACATGGCCCGGTTTGGAAGCAGGTAAATGCAGGGTGTATGCAGAGGCTTGGGGAGGGCAAAAAATAGGCCTAATGGAAGTTTGGCCCCCAGAGGGCCTCCGGAGCCTGGGGAGGCCATTTTCACCCTCCCGGAGGCTCAAAGAAAGCCTCTGGAGCCTGGAAAGGGTGAAAACGCCCCCCCCCACCGTCGTAGTGCAGGAGGCCAACTAGGCCACGCCCACCATGGCTATGCCCAGGCAGAGAACCCCTTGCTAAAAGTTTTGAAGCCCACCCGTGACTATCATCACCCCGCCCTTTTGATGAAAGAGAGTGGCTAAGAAAAGGATTGAACATCTGGAAGTTCAGATTTTGCCTATTGGGTATCATTCTGTAGACTGCTCTCCGAGCTTGGTGAGTTTCTTGCAGACGTTTCATGACTGAACTAGGTCACATCATCAGGGCTACTGGGTATGGCTTTCTCCCACCAAGGAGAAACTTAGGGGTTTTTTCCTACCAAAACTCACGGTTTCCTCCTACCAAGGAGAGAAGCACAAACCTACCAACACTGGCAGGGTAAGCCACTATCTAAAAAACAGCAAGCAAACGCCACATACTCCTGCACTGATAATGTTACCTGGTTAGGTTATGATACGTCTGCAAGAAAACAACCAAGATCAGAGAGCACCAAGGACCCCACAGTCCTCCTCTTTCTCCCTTTCTTCTTCTTCCTCTTCTTCCCCCCACTCCCTTCTAGCACTGATGATGTTACTTAATTTGGTAATGAAATGTCTGCAAGAAAACAACCAAGCTCAGAGAGCACCAAGGACCCCACAGTCCTCTTCTCTTTCTCCCTTCCTTCTTCTTCCTCTTCTTCCCCCCACTCCCTTCTAGCACTGATGATGTTACTTAATTTGGTAATGAAATGTCTGCAAGAAAACAACCAAGATCAGAGAGCACCAAGGACCCCACAGTCCTCTTCTCTTTCTCCCTTTTTTCTTCTTCCTCTTCTTCCCTGCACTCCCTTCTAGCACTGATGATGTTACTTAATTTGGTAATGAAATGACTGCAAGAAAACCACCAAGCTCAGAGAGCACCAAGGACTCTACAGTGTCTCCTCCTCCCTCCCTCCTAATACTGATGATGTTCCCCAAGTGGGTCATGAAACGTCTGTTAAGAAAACAGCCAAACGTTCCCGCAGAAGTGGGAGTTGAAAAAGAGGACGATGGCCACAGTGAAGAGAACTTACCCCTAGTGTTGTGTTTTGCTTGTTGTAGCCCGCAAAGTGGAGAATGCTCTCGGTTGCCATGGCCAACCCTGTGTGCTGGGACAGGCCAGACACCCAGTTCTGGTGCTTGTTCAAATATTCCTGAAAAAAAGGAAGTCAAAGAGTCGCAGTTATATTTAGAGTACTGCATCCAATTTTGATCACCACACTACAAAAAAGACGTTGAGACTCTAGAAAGAGTGCAGAGAAGAGCAACAAAGATGATTAGGGGACTGGAGGCTAAAACATACGAAGAACGGTTGCAGGAACTGGGCCTGGCTAGTCTAGTGAAGAGAAGGACCAGGGGAGACAGGATAGCATCTTCCAATATTGGAGGGGCTGCCACAGAGAGGAGAAGGTCAAGCTATTCTTCAAAGCACCTGAAGGCCAGACAAGGAATAATGGATGGAAACTGAACAAGGAGAGATTCAACCTGGAAATAAGGAGGAATTTTCTGACAATGAGAACAATCGACCCATGGAACAGAAGTTGCCTTCGGAAGTTGTGGGAACTTCATCACTGGAGGCTTTCAAGAAGAGACTGGACTGCCATCTGTCAGAAATGGTGTAGGGTCTCCTGCTTGGATGGGGGTGGGTGGGTGTTGGACTAGATGACCTACAAGCTTCCTTCAAACTCTGTTAAACTGAAACTATCTAAGATGATCAAAGATCTGGAGACTAAAACATGAAGAACGGTTGCAGGAATTGGGCATGGCTAGTCTAGTGAAGAGAAGGACCAGGGGAGACCTGATAGCAGCCTTCCAATATTTGAGGGGCTGCCACAGAGAGGAGGGGGTCAACCTATTTTCCCAAAGCATCTGAAGGCCAGACAAAGAATGATGGATGGAAAATGATCAAGGAGAGATTCAATCTGGAAATAAGGAGAAATTTTCTGACAGTGAGAACAATCAACCCATGGAACAGAAGTTGCCTTTGGAAATTGTGGGACCTTCATCACTTCATCTGTGTGTGTGTGTGTGTGTGTGTGTGTGTGTGTGTGTGTGTTTGTTGTTGTTGTTATTTTGTGTTATTGTTGTTGCTTTGCTCTGCAGATTTCCCCTGGCCCGATTCCCGGATTTCCAAGATACAATGCCATCTGAGACAATAGGGATATTATGTAGGATTTACCTGCAGGTGGGATTTGGTGACTGAAGGTGCCCATTTCATGGCCTCTTGGAGGATCATGCCGCACCGGGCAGCAAAATCCTTAACAATGCTCTAGAGAGAGAGAGAAATAGGGTAAAGTCACCTAGTGATGCATTGCAGGCATAGTCTGTCAATCAACACGGAGAGAAGCACCTTAGAACTAAGGAGAAATTTCCTGACAGTGAGAACAATTAATCAGTGGAACAATCTGCCTCCAGAAGTTGTGAAGGGCTCCAACACTGGAAGTTTTTAATATGTTGGATAACCATTTGTCTGAAGTGGTGTAGGGTTTCCTGCCTAAGCAGGGGGTTGGACTAGAAGACCTCCAAGGTCCCTTCCAATTCTGTTATTCTATTCTAATCTAAAGAACTCTCTCTATTTTTACAAAGCAAGCCATGGCTTAAGACAATGGGCGAACCCCATTCAAAGATGTACAATATTTATATTCTTTTTACCTCTCTAGCTTCGTAGGTATCAGGGACAGTAATTCTATATGGGGCATCTGGAATGTCATAATACGGTTGGTCCTTATGGATGTCCTAAAACAGAAAAGAAAAAATAGATATTGCAACATTATTCCAAAATGATTCCTAAGGAGAAAACCAATTTTCTAATTCAGGAATAGGGATGCCCAGACAAATCAGGTTTCTTTTCTTTTCTTTTTTTTTTTTTTAAAATATTTATACATTTGTCTGGGTCATTTTACATATACATAATAATAGTAACAATAATATTCTTTACTTGTATATAATAGTATCCTTCCAACTTCTAATTTCTACCTTTATTATCTAACCATTGATAAAACAAATCCCAAGTTAAAAAAAATATTCTGTGTCTTCTTTGTCCTTTCTCTTTAATGTTAACCTAACCATTTCCGCACAATCTAATATGTTTTAAATTATATTTTCCTCTGTAGGAGTTTTCATCATTTTTCCAGTGTTGTTGCAAATACAACTCTCGCTGCTGTCAAAACATGTCGTATTAAATATATGTTCCCCTTGTCATATTTCAGGTTTCTTGTTAGGTGAAGTGATCATGTCATCATTAAAAAAAAATTCTTAAGCTAATTAATTCATAATACGAGAGCTGCAGACCGCCAGTTCACTCATAATTACAACAAGAAAACAGTATCTTTTTTTTAGCAATGCCAGCTGCGGTTTTATTCTGCTTGCAATTGCTGGAGAAGCACTTACAGCGCTGAGAGAGAGGGAGAGGGTCTGGAGGATATCTAGCATAGTCTTCAGCACCGTTCCGCTCCAAAGTAAGTGAGGGAACCTTGAAAAGGACAAACCAAAAGTTACGAGTCTGCACAAAAACATCCGTACCTGGGACACAACAGAGTGAACTAAAGAAGGATTGGATGCATAGTTTGTTGAATCTGTCTGTCTGTCTCAACCTATCATCCATCCATCCATCCATCCATCCATCCATCCATCCACCTACCTATCATCCATCCATCCATCCATCCATCCACAAATCTACTTACCTATCATCCATCCATTCATTCACCCACCCACCCATCTACCTATCATCCATCCTATCTACCTACCTATCATCCATCCATCCATCCACCTATCATTCATCCATCCATCCATCCATCCACCCATCTACCTACCTATCATCCATCCATCCATCCACCTATCATCCATCCATCCATGCTCCTACCTACCTATCATCCATCCATCCATCCACCTATCATTCATCCATCCATGCTACCTTCCATCCATCCATCCACCTACCTATATCCATCCAACCATCCACCCATCTACCTACCTATCATCCATCCATCCACACCTACCTACCTATCATCCATCCATCCATCCATCCATCCACCTATCATCCATCCATCCACCTATCATTCATCCATCCATCTACCTACTTATCATCCATCCATCCACCAATTTACCTACCTATCATCCATCCATCCATCCATCCATCCACCCACCTACCTTCCATCCATCCATCCATCCATCCATCCATCCATCCATCCATCCATCCACCCACCCACCCACCCACCTACCTATATCCATCTATCCACCCATCTACCTACCTATCATCCACCCACCCATCCACCCATCCATGTGTGTAATCTACATGCTACATGCTGGCTGGGGAATTCTGAGAGTTGAAGTCCACACATCTTAAAGTTGCTAAGGCTGAGAAACACTAATACAGAATTACAGAAAAACAGAGTTGGACGGGACCTTGGAGGTCTTCTACACCAATCCCCTGGCTCAAGCAAAAGATCCTATAGTACCGTTTCAGACAAATGGCTGTCCAAAAACCTCCGGTGTTTTAGCATCCACAATTTATAAAGGCAAGCCGTTCCAGAACTAGAAGACCTGAAACCCGCTCTGCCATCAAGTCACCGCAATGTACTTACTTGTCTACAAGACCCGATAGATATTTATCTGCAACTCGTCTTATTCGCTTATGAATGTGGTTAAAGTTGACCAGCAAAAATTGAGCATGTCTTTCCAGTTCTTCTTCATTTTCTTTCGTTTTGGGCTAAACATCAAAAGAAGAACCATGGAAGTCTCTTGTTAGGGTTTGGCGATTATTATTATTATTATTATTATTTTTTGATCTACACATCGTGGTTTATTACTGAACAAGCACGTAGAACATCTAATCTTTTGGCTTTCCTGGGCCACGTTGAGTGAGGAGGAACTGTTTTGGGCCTCATACTAAATACTGCTCTAAGGGCTATTTCTAGTGCTATCTGTCTATTTAAAAACCTGCCACGCAGCAGCTCCACCAATATGTCTCAGCAAGGGTAAAGAAATTAATTTGAAATATCAAGCGGTCTGTGAAATCCAGCACTAAAGAAATGCTGGCAAACGCACCGGATGGTTCATTTGAGCAAAACGACAAACACGGTGTAGGATTCTCGTTTGACGAACTTACTTTGTCTGCCATCATGCTAAGGAAAGCTTCGAAGACCTTATCGGCGACGGCTATCACGCACTGCATCATACCTGAAAGAGAGGAAGCGGCGGCGTGTTGGAGAAAAATCAGAAATCGAATCTGTCCGAATATTCATGACTGGGAAGACATGGTAACAAGGTCAGCCAATGAATAGGCATGGCAACAGATCAGCCGATGGGAGCTGAATTGGAAACCGAGACTGGAAGGAGGCTGGGTGTGGCTCAGCTCTGTGTGTGTGCTGAGAACTGAAACTAGTTCTGCTGTGCTCTGCTTGTGTTTTGCTTGTAACTGCTACCACGTTGGAAGAAATCTGCTATTGGTATTGTACATTTATCTTCATGTGTTGTATGTATATAAAGAAGTTAATGAATCCTGCTGAATCAGTTTACCAGTGTCTGCTTTCTGGATTTGATTTTTGCAACATACTCTGATAGGATCAAAGGACTGAGGCAGCTGAAAACTGTGCCCAGCAGATAGCATCTCTCATAAATTGTAAAAAAAAACAAAAAAACACCACTCATGTATTTGCTCATGCAGTTTTCTTATGTATAATGTACACCGAAGTTGGCATTTAAATTCGTTGTACGAGGTGCAATGACAATAAAGTACTACTACTACTTACTTATTTGCAGCCAAACAATTATGCAAAAAATAAAAAAATAAAAATCACATCGCAAGATGGCTTGGAATCGTGTATTTATTGTGCAAGAGTTTGACCCAGGTGCCCACCTGATTTAAGGACCGCGGAATTGGAGTAGCCTTACCTGATTTGTCTTTCTGGATAGCTTTATCCTCAAAGTAATAAAACATCACTTGGAAACGATCTGGGTCTGTTGAACGTAGGACCCTAGCAGACCAGGAATCGGGAGTTAATTTCACCAAGATATCCTTGAAAAAGAATTTTTATAAATCTGTCTGTCTATCATCCATCTATCTATCCATCCATCCATATCTACCTATATATTCATCTATATCTCTTTCACACACACACCTATCAATCATCTATCAATCATCCATCCATCCATCCATCCATCCATCCATCCATCCATACCTATATATCCATCCATCTCTCTCACACACCTATCACCTATCAATCATATCTATGTATCCATCCATCCATCCATCCATCCATCCATCCATCCATCCATCCATCCATCCATATCTACCTAAATATTCATCCATATCTCTCTCATACACACACCTATCAATCATCTATCATCTATCCATCCACTCATCCATTCATCCATCCATCCATCTTTATCTATCTATCCATCCATCCATCCATATCTACCTATATATTCATCCATCTCTCTCTCACACGCCTATCAATCACCTATCAATCATATCTATGTATCCATCCATCCATATCTACCTATATATTCATCCATCTCTCTCTCATCTCTCTCTCTCTCTCTCTCTCTCTCTCTCTCTCTCTCTTAACAATCGTGTTACTAACTTAACAACTGCTGGGATTCACTTAACAAACGAGGCAAGAAAGGAGGTTTAGAAATGGAAATTTTGGGCTCAATTGTGATCGTAAATTGAGGACTACCGGTACTACAGCTGAAAATGGGAGAGCCATTTTCACTCAAAGGGACATCGGGACCCTTGGGGGTTAAAACCAGCCTATTCTTCCTCCAATACAGAATTGCACAAGCATAAATATTTCTTCCACTCTTGCCCCAGGTGAGTGATGTAAGGTGAACAAGAGCATCTCTGCCACCCGGGAGGCAGCGTTTCAAGAAATACCTCATGCATTCTAGGCGATATACGGAAAGCAGGTAGGTAGACATGGCGAAGTCCAACTTGTTGATCAGGGCTGACACTTCAGGAGGCGGATCCAGAAGATTTATGATAGTGCTCCTCAATTCATTCAGTTCAGCCTAAAGGAAATTTAGGAATAATAATAATAAAAAAAAGCAAGCGACTCACGTTGGGGTGGCTGTTTGTGTAGGAGGTCATCTATTAGCTCAGGGGTCGGCAACCCTTGGCTCTGGAGCCGCATGTGGCTCTTTCATCCCTCTGCTGTGGCTCCGTTGCTGGTCGGCTCCACAATTGATAGGGATTTCGGTTAGGACAGGTAGAGGAAAAAGGACGCTGCGCTAGGAGTCTCTATGGTGCGGGAACTGGACTTCCTGTCAGCAGAGGAAAAAGGGCGCTCTACTAGGAGGAGACTATGATGGGGGAACCTGACTTCTGGCCTGCTCCAGACTTGAACGGGGGGCTTCCGGATAGGACCTTTGTAGCTCTTTTTTTTTTTTTTAAATTTGATTTATATGCCACCCTTCTCCGGAGACTCAGGGCGGCTTACAATGCATTAAGCAATAGCCTTCATTCTTTTGTATATTTTATACAAAGTCAGCTTATTGCCCCCCACAATCTGGGTCCTCATTTTTTTAAGGTTGCCGACCCCTGTTAATTAGCCCCTTAAAGCTGTCCATGTTCTTGACAAGCGTTAAGACTCTCTCCATCTATCACAAGTGAGCCGCCCCAGAGTTACCCTGAGGTAAAATACATTTTTACAAATGAATAAATAAAAAGAAATAAGTAAACTCCACACAGCCCAAGAAGGCTTGCAGAGAAACGGGGATGAATCACCGCGGCAGGAAGGCATTGTTTCTCTCTCTTTCAAACAATGGTTTTTGGCGAGAGGAACATCAAAGCATTGGACGACCCAAGGACGGTACTCAAATATTTGAAAAGCAGATCCCAGGGAGAAGACAAACAGTTAGAAGGCTTAGAAGTGGTGAGGAGCAAGAATGCTGATGCTGAGCAATGCAACTCAACGCATGTCAGGATAATGGCTGTAAATCAAAATGAAGAATCTCCCTGGAATGCTTAGCTTTGGAGCTCTAATTGTAATCTCTTTGTTTCTTTTTCTCTTTTTCTCCTTCCTTCCTTCTGCCAATCCCCCCCCCCCTCTCTCTCTCTCTCTCTCTCTCTCTCTCTCTCTCTCTCTCTATATATATATATATATATATATATATATATATAATCTCTATCATCCATCTATCCATCATCCATCTCCTGTCTGTCTCTGTCTATCATCTATATTTATCATCTATCCCTATCTATCATCTATCTATCTATCTATCTATCTATCTATCTATCTATCTATCTATCTATCTATCTATCTATCTATCATCTATCTATCTATCTATCTATCTATCTATCTCTCCATCTATCTATCATATCTATCTATCTATCTATCTATCTATCATCTATCTATCTATCTATCATCTATCTATCTATCTATCATCTATCTATCTATCTATCTATCTATCTATCTATCTATCTATCATCTATCTATCTATCTATCTATCTATCTATCTATCTATCATCTATCTATCTATCTATCTATTATCTATCTATCTATCTATCTATCTATCTATCTATCTATCTATCTATCTATCTATCTATCTATCATCTATCTATTTAAAATTGGATTGTTTTAATTTACGGCCAAAATATTTAATTATTTTAAACTGTTTTTAAATTTTGTATGTCCTGTTTTTTACTTTGGCTGTTCACCGCCCTGAGTCCTATTTGGAGAAGGGCGGTATAGAAATTGAAACAAATAAAAATAAAATAAATACCTACCTACCTACTATCTATCTACTTACCTACTATCTATCTATCTATCTATCTATCTATCTATCTATCTATCTATCTATCTATCTATCATCTATATTTATCATCCATCCATCCATCTCCTGTCTGTCTATTTATCAACTATATTTATCATCTATCCATCCAATCCATCCATCCATCCATCCATCTTTATCATCCATCCATCCATCCAATCCATCCATCCATCCATCCATATCTATCCATCCATCTCTCTCTCTATCTATCTATATCTATCATCCATCCATCCATCTAATCCATCCATCCATATCTATCCATCCATATCTGTTTGTCTGTCTGTCCGACTGTCCGCCCATCTGTCTGTCTGTCTGTCTGTCTGTCTGTCTGTCTCTCTCTCTATCTGAGTTGCCCACAATAGTTATGTTTTTATCTGCGTTTGTTCGCGTGGCACTGCACATTATCAACTGGCCAAGAAAGGGACAAAGGAGGAAAAGGCACTTACAGACGTGACGGTGTCATTTTTCATGGCAGAGTTATACTGAAGGACAGAACGGAGGGGCTCTTTGGTCGGGAAAGTCAGCAGAGGTGACTTGGTGGCAATCTCGCAAACACCCTCGTACCACTCTTCGGGCCAAAGACCTGAAGTGACACGGGAAGAAAAGAATTAAAAGCAAAAGAAAGGTAAATATTATTTCTGGACCAGCTCAGGAGGCCTCCAGGTCATCCGGAGCTTTTTTGATCAATATTTTGGATTCCACCAGAGTCGAATAAAGCTTGTGAAAATGGCTAGGAACAAGCCCCCATCAAACCGTGTTGTCTTGCTAAGCTTCTTTCGAAACCATGGTTTAAACCAGAGGTTTTCAAACTTGGCAGCTTTAAGACTTGTGGACTTCAACTCCCAGAATTCTGGGAGTTGAAGTCCACAAGTCTTTAAAACTGCCAAGTTTGAAGACCTCTGGTTTAAACAAATCACTGATTCCAACATAAAAAAAACAACAACCCAGCTCTCAAATGACTTGGAGCAGAAGATTTCTTGATCTGAAGCAAAAGTCCCAAGCTGTTTCAGATCCAAGAAGAAAAATGCTCCTTTTTTTTTGGTTCCTTCTGACTTTCCAGCATTAATTATTGTACTGCAATATTTGCAATATTTACAATAATATACAATTACAACAGTGGTGGGTTTCAAATTTTTTTTACTACCGGTTCTGTGAGTGTGGCTTGGTGGGCGTGGCATGGCTTGGTGGGCATGGCAGGGGAAGGATACTGTAAAATCTCCATTCCCACCCCACTCCAGGGGAAGGATATTGCAAAATCCCCATTTCCTCCCGATCAGCTGGGATTTGGGAGGCAGAGAATAGATGGGGGTGGGGCCAGTCAGAATTTTTACTACCAGTTCTCCAAACTATTCAAAATTTCCGCTACCAGTTCTCCAGAACTGGTCAGAACCTGCTGAAACCCCACCTCTGAATTACAATCAAGCCAATACGTTGGTTGAGTTACCCCTGTAAAATTCTTCAAAACCGATGAAGCTCTTTTAAATACAACAGAGGACAGTTAGTCCATCGATTTTCTTCCAGAAAAAGGTAAAGGTTCCCCTCACACATATGTGCTAGTTGTTCCCGACTCTAGGGGGCAGTGTTCGTGTCCGTTTCAAAGCCGAAGAGCCAGCACTGTCTCCGTGGTCATGTGGCCAGCATGACTCAACGCCAAAAGCGCACGGAACGTTGTTCCCTTCCCACCAAAGGTGGTCCCTATTTTTCTACTTGCATTTTTTACCTTTTCGAACTGCTAGGTTGGCAGAAGCTGGGACAAGTACTGGAGCCTTACTCCGTTAAGCGGCACTAGAGATTCGAACCGCTGAACTGCCGACCTTTCGATCGACAAGCTCAGCGTCTTAAGCCACTCAGCCACTACTCCCAATCCAATTGTTTCTCTCTTCATGCAGGTTCAGATGCAAGACTCGGAGCCTTACCTGAACCTTCTACAGCAAATCCCATCAGCACCGAATACAGCCAGAAGTCCCGGAAGAGTTTCTGCAATCGTGGTTTGGCTTCCTTGATTGGTGGCAAGCGTCTGGTGAGCTAGCAACGAAACAACATGTTTTAAATGTTTGTTTACAGGAGGAGAACAAACCAAACTTTTCTAGCTACGAATACAAATGGAATAATATATTGATTTTCTGATCCTACCCATCTTGGCTTCTACAGCTTAAGAGAGTAAAATGACCTCCAAATTCAGTTATGACAGCCTAAGAATTACTGTGGTGCAAGTAAAAACATACCTTTAGCAGATTAACAGAGTTGGAAAGGACCTTGAGGGGTCATCTAGTCCAACCCCCCGCCCAAGCAGGAGAGCCTACGCCATTTCTGACAAATGGCAGTCCAATCTCTTCTTGAAAGCTTCCAGTGATGAAGCTCCCACAACTTCTGAAGGCAACTTCTGTTCCATTGGTTGATTGCTCTCACTGTCAGAAAATTCCTCCTTATTTCCAGACTGAATCTCTCCTTGTTCAGTTTGCATCCATTATTCCTTGCCTGAAGTTCAGGTGGTTTGGAGAATAGCTTGACCCCCTCCTCCTCTCTGTAGTAGCCCCTCAAATATTGGAAGAGGGCTATCCTGTCTCCCCCGGTCCTTCTCTTCACTAGACTAGCCAGGCCCAGTTCCTGCAACCTTTCTTCATGTTTTAATCTCCAGACCTTTGATCATCTTAGACAGATTACAGATTAACAGAGTTGGACGGGACCTTGTAGGTCATCTAGTCCAACCCCCTGCCCAAGTAGGAGACCCTACACCATTTCTGACAGATGACAGTCCAGTCTCTTCTTGAAAGCCTCCAGTGAAGAAGCTCCCACAACTTCTAAAGGCAACTTCTATTACATTGGTTGATTGTTCTCACCAGGCGTGGTATTCAATCTCTACAAGAGCCTTGGTAGTACAGTGGTCTAAGGCACCCTGTTATTAAGCTGGTTATTAAGACAGCTGCCTGCAATTACTGCAGGTTCGAATCTCGCCAAGGCTCAAGGTTGACTCAGCCTTCCATCCTTTCTAAGGTAGGTAAATTGAGGACCCAGTTGTGGGGGCAATAAGCTGACTTTGTATAAAATATACAAAAGGATGAAGGCTATTGCTTACTGCTTACGTTG
Source organism: Pantherophis guttatus (assembly GCF_059756535.1). Classification (NCBI taxonomy): domain Eukaryota; kingdom Metazoa; phylum Chordata; class Lepidosauria; order Squamata; family Colubridae; genus Pantherophis; species Pantherophis guttatus. The sequence goes on along the minus strand of NC_142079.1, from coordinate 7,931,171 downwards.
TAAGCAGCCCTGAGTCTCCGGAGAAGGGCGGCATATAAATCAAATTAAAAAAAAAAAATTACTTTCCCTACCGGTTTGGAAATATGAGCCCGTCCACGCATACCTCCGGCCTTTTGTACATGCACTAGTCATTCCTGACTCTAGGGGGCAGTGCTCATCTCCGTTTCAAAGCCGAAGAGCCAGCGCTGTCCGAAGACGTCTCCGTGGTCATGTGGCCGGCATGACTCAACACCAAAGGCACATAGAACGCTGTTCCCTTCCCACCAAAGGTGGTCCCTATTTTTCTACTTGCATTTTTTATGTGCTTTCGAACTGCTAGGTTGGCAGAAGCTGGGACAAGTCACGGGAGCTCACCCTGCTACGCGGAACTAGGGATTTGAACTGCTGAACTGCCGACCTTTCGATCGACAAGCTCAGCGTCTTAGCCATTGAGCCACCGCGTCCCTCATCCGTTATAATATATCAGTGCCTAAAAAAAACCAAGATACCACGCAACCACAGAAAACCCATTTGAGTTCCAGGTATATTAGTAAAAACACAGCTGATTACAAGTGGGAGATGGCTGGGCCTATTACACGCACAAGGGCTAAATTGATTACTGGCATATAAAGGCAGAGATCTCTGTAATGGTAGCTTAATACTCTGACGATGTCAGCAGATGGCTGACGAAAGCTTAGTAAAATAAAATTTTAATTCTTTTAAAAATTTTAAAATCTTAAGTTCTGAAGTTCGCAGTATGTCTGCTTCTTTTTTACATACATACATACATACACACACACACATATATTTTGAATACACGATAGGGAAGATAAAAATATTTCTTTGCTCCTATCTGTAGAAGAACGGTGTCTTTAAAAAAAAAGGAAAAAAAAAGAATATAACCAGAAACAGAACAGGAAATCAACGGACAGTAAACAGCACCCATCAGGGATTTCAGCTGACATGGTGAGTGATTGATTTACAGCGTGTTGACTTTAGCAAACATCCAGCGGCACCAAAGTTCAGACTGCAGCATTTGCATCTGCCTTTCTTGCAAAAGCCTTCCCTTCGTCAACGGAAGAGGTAAGGAATATCAATCATCTTTTTTTGCAGGGGGGGAGGAAGGCGGATTAAAAATAAATAAAATAAGCTCAAGTATTTTTTAGGGTGAAACCGAGACATCAGGATTCAACGGCCGCCACTCAAGGCGACCGATTTGTCGCTAAATCTGATCGTGCCGTTGCCACGAACAATCGGGCGATGATGGAATTCAACCTCTGGATTTTTTTACTTATTATTTTGATGCTAACGCTGCTGGCTCAGCGTAATTTAGTGGGGGGGGGGAGAAATATGATGGAAACCAAGGTTTGTTTGTCCGTCGTTGTGTTGCAACGGCAAACTGTGCAAAGGGAAGACATTTTAAAAGGGAGTATAGGTGGCAAATTAGTTTGCAACGGCGGAGAGTAGGATAATGAAGGCGGATCTACATGTCCCCAGGATAATGTTGCAGGATCCAATCTGGGTCTGTCACTGGGACCGGAGTTTTTGTCTTCCGAGCTTTCGGACTTCATGCTGGAGCCCCTCCTCGGGGAATTTCTCTCTAGCAGTGTGTGTGTTGTCCTGCGTGCAGCTGCTACAATTGTTGGACAAAAACAGCCGAGGAAGTGGTTGAAACAGGCCCTTTTTCCTTTTTTTTTTCTAAAAAGTTTTTTATTTTGAAAACATTAAAAACAAGACACAAACACACAACATTTATATACATATCACTTTTCCCTACAGCTACTTCAAAGGGATCCTTTCTTACTATTTACATCTATTCAGACATATTTTAACTTTATCTTATTCAACCGTTTATTTTCCATCATTCTTTCTTTCGTCTAGATTATACTTTGATCTTCAACGTTTTTTCTCCCCTCTCTCCTTTATTCCTTTCTCATTTTTCCTATTCTCCAACCATTCATACCCCCTACACCCACACTTTGTAATAATCTTTCTCCTTGATTTCTTTTGTTAATTTGTCCATCTCTGCGCACACTAAGATTTTCCTAATTAAATCTTCTTCTGATGGTTAAGTTTTCCTTCTTCCAATTTTGCGCAGAGACTCTGCGGGCTGCTGTCAGTATATGTAATCTTAAATAATATATTTCCTTAGTATAGTTTTCTACGGAAATCCCAAGTAGAAACTGCTCAGGTTCTCCCTTTATTGAATTCTGAATTATTTCTTCCATCCACTTTTTAACTTTCGCCCAGAATTTCTTCGCCACTGGGCAGGTCCACCAGAGATGATAATAAGTCCCATAGTTATTCTTACATTTCCAACATTTCGGTGAATTACTAGGGAACATTTTCGCTATTCTAGCTGGTGGAAAGTGGAAATAGGCCCTTTTTCAATCGCTTCCCTGGCTGTTTTTGTGCCTTCTCGTCCAACAATCTTAGTACTGATGACGTTACCTAGTTTGGTAACGAAATGTTTGCAAGAAAGGAAGCAAGCTCAGAGATCACTAAGGGCATGAAACTTTCTCTCTTAAATACGTTCTGGACTCAGTTCTGTTGATGGGAATCCATTATCTTACAAACTTTGTGCAATGCACACAGTGCCTTCGCCCAGTGTGTGTCTCGGAAGTCTGTTGCATTCAACCGTTCTTGAATATAAATGACTCAAGTGTCCACCATTGCAATTAGTTTTTGGAGATTCTCCATCATCCAGGTCATGGTTGTCCCAAAGGTGCTTTTTTTCAGGAGGCAACTGGACTTCCTTGTTTTTTTCTTTTGAAGACGTTTCGCTTCTCCTCCAAGAAGCTTCTTCAGCTCTGACTGGATGGTGGTGGAATGGAAGGATTGATATTCCTTGCAGGCAGCTGGTCCTTTGCATCCTTTTAAAGGGTCGTTGCAGGACTTGGAGGTTTCTCTGTGTCCTCAGGGTCACCTGAGTGGTGCAAATGGTTCCTGTAGTCTGCAATTTTTCCCCCACTCTGGAAATCCACTACTCCTACTCCCATGCCACTCAAAAGGGGATTCATCCCAAATTGTATAGCTAAAAGTCTGTAGAGCTAAAAGTTGTCAAAAGAAAAAACAAGGAAGTCCAGTTGCCTCCTGAAAAAGGACGGACACCCATTGTTATACAAATTAACGGAGTTAGAAGGGACCTTGTAGGTCATCTAGTCCAACCCCCCCAAAAGCAGACCGTACACCATATCTGACAAATGGCCGTCTAGTCTCTTCTTGAAAGCCTCCAGTGATGAAGCTCCCACAACTTCCGAAGGCAACTTTGTTCCATCGATTGATTGTTCTCACTTTCAGAAAAATTCTCCTTACTTCCAGGTTGAATCTCTCCTTGTTCAGTTTGCATCCATTATTCCTTGCCTGAAGTTCAGGTGGTTTGGAGAATAGCTTGACCCCCTCCTCCTCTCTGTAGTAGCCCCTCAAATATTGGAAGAGGGCTATCCTGTCTCCCCCGGTCCTTCTCTTCACTAGACTAGCCAGGCCCAGTTCCTGCAACCTTTCTTCATGTTTTAATCTCCAGACCTTTGATCATCTTAGACAGATTACAGATTAACAGAGTTGGACGGGACCTTGTAGGTCATCTAGTCCAACCCCCTGCCCAAGTAGGAGACCCTACACCATTTCTGACAGATGACAGTCCAGTCTCTTCTTGAAAGCCTCCAGTGAAGAAGCTCCCACAACTTCTAAAGGCAACTTCTATTACATTGGTTGATTGTTCTCACCAGGCGTGGTATTCAATCTCTACAAGAGCCTTGGTAGTACAGTGGTCTAAGGCACCCTGTTATTAAGCTGGTTATTAAGACAGCTGCCTGCAATTACTGCAGGTTCGAATCTCGCCAAGGCTCAAGGTTGACTCAGCCTTCCATCCTTTCTAAGGTAGGTAAATTGAGGACCCAGTTGTGGGGGCAATAAGCTGACTTTGTATAAAATATACAAAAGGATGAAGGCTATTGCTTACTGCTTACGTTGTAAGCAGCCCTGAGTCTCCGGAGAAGGGCGGCATATAAATCAAATTAAAAAAAAAAAATTACTTTCCCTACCGGTTTGGAAATATGAGCCCGTCCACGCATACCTCCGGCCTTTTGTACATGCACTAGTCATTCCTGACTCTAGGGGGCAGTGCTCATCTCCGTTTCAAAGCCGAAGAGCCAGCGCTGTCCGAAGACGTCTCCGTGGTCATGTGGCCGGCATGACTCAACACCAAAGGCACATAGAACGCTGTTCCCTTCCCACCAAAGGTGGTCCCTATTTTTCTACTTGCATTTTTTATGTGCTTTCGAACTGCTAGGTTGGCAGAAGCTGGGACAAGTCACGGGAGCTCACCCTGCTACGCGGAACTAGGGATTTGAACTGCTGAACTGCCGACCTTTCGATCGACAAGCTCAGCGTCTTAGCCATTGAGCCACCGCGTCCCTCATCCGTTATAATATATCAGTGCCTAAAAAAAACCAAGATACCACGCAACCACAGAAAACCCATTTGAGTTCCAGGTATATTAGTAAAAACACAGCTGATTACAAGTGGGAGATGGCTGGGCCTATTACACGCACAAGGGCTAAATTGATTACTGGCATATAAAGGCAGAGATCTCTGTAATGGTAGCTTAATACTCTGACGATGTCAGCAGATGGCTGACGAAAGCTTAGTAAAATAAAATTTTAATTCTTTTAAAAATTTTAAAATCTTAAGTTCTGAAGTTCGCAGTATGTCTGCTTCTTTTTTACATACATACATACATACACACACACACATATATTTTGAATACACGATAGGGAAGATAAAAATATTTCTTTGCTCCTATCTGTAGAAGAACGGTGTCTTTAAAAAAAAAGGAAAAAAAAAGAATATAACCAGAAACAGAACAGGAAATCAACGGACAGTAAACAGCACCCATCAGGGATTTCAGCTGACATGGTGAGTGATTGATTTACAGCGTGTTGACTTTAGCAAACATCCAGCGGCACCAAAGTTCAGACTGCAGCATTTGCATCTGCCTTTCTTGCAAAAGCCTTCCCTTCGTCAACGGAAGAGGTAAGGAATATCAATCATCTTTTTTTGCAGGGGGGGAGGAAGGCGGATTAAAAATAAATAAAATAAGCTCAAGTATTTTTTAGGGTGAAACCGAGACATCAGGATTCAACGGCCGCCACTCAAGGCGACCGATTTGTCGCTAAATCTGATCGTGCCGTTGCCACGAACAATCGGGCGATGATGGAATTCAACCTCTGGATTTTTTTACTTATTATTTTGATGCTAACGCTGCTGGCTCAGCGTAATTTAGTGGGGGGGGGGAGAAATATGATGGAAACCAAGGTTTGTTTGTCCGTCGTTGTGTTGCAACGGCAAACTGTGCAAAGGGAAGACATTTTAAAAGGGAGTATAGGTGGCAAATTAGTTTGCAACGGCGGAGAGTAGGATAATGAAGGCGGATCTACATGTCCCCAGGATAATGTTGCAGGATCCAATCTGGGTCTGTCACTGGGACCGGAGTTTTTGTCTTCCGAGCTTTCGGACTTCATGCTGGAGCCCCTCCTCGGGGAATTTCTCTCTAGCAGTGTGTGTGTTGTCCTGCGTGCAGCTGCTACAATTGTTGGACAAAAACAGCCGAGGAAGTGGTTGAAACAGGCCCTTTTTCCTTTTTTTTTTCTAAAAAGTTTTTTATTTTGAAAACATTAAAAACAAGACACAAACACACAACATTTATATACATATCACTTTTCCCTACAGCTACTTCAAAGGGATCCTTTCTTACTATTTACATCTATTCAGACATATTTTAACTTTATCTTATTCAACCGTTTATTTTCCATCATTCTTTCTTTCGTCTAGATTATACTTTGATCTTCAACGTTTTTTCTCCCCTCTCTCCTTTATTCCTTTCTCATTTTTCCTATTCTCCAACCATTCATACCCCCTACACCCACACTTTGTAATAATCTTTCTCCTTGATTTCTTTTGTTAATTTGTCCATCTCTGCGCACACTAAGATTTTCCTAATTAAATCTTCTTCTGATGGTTAAGTTTTCCTTCTTCCAATTTTGCGCAGAGACTCTGCGGGCTGCTGTCAGTATATGTAATCTTAAATAATATATTTCCTTAGTATAGTTTTCTACGGAAATCCCAAGTAGAAACTGCTCAGGTTCTCCCTTTATTGAATTCTGAATTATTTCTTCCATCCACTTTTTAACTTTCGCCCAGAATTTCTTCGCCACTGGGCAGGTCCACCAGAGATGATAATAAGTCCCATAGTTATTCTTACATTTCCAACATTTCGGTGAATTACTAGGGAACATTTTCGCTATTCTAGCTGGTGGAAAGTGGAAATAGGCCCTTTTTCAATCGCTTCCCTGGCTGTTTTTGTGCCTTCTCGTCCAACAATCTTAGTACTGATGACGTTACCTAGTTTGGTAACGAAATGTTTGCAAGAAAGGAAGCAAGCTCAGAGATCACTAAGGGCATGAAACTTTCTCTCTTAAATACGTTCTGGACTCAGTTCTGTTGATGGGAATCCATTATCTTACAAACTTTGTGCAATGCACACAGTGCCTTCGCCCAGTGTGTGTCTCGGAAGTCTGTTGCATTCAACCGTTCTTGAATATAAATGACTCAAGTGTCCACCATTGCAATTAGTTTTTGGAGATTCTCCATCATCCAGGTCATGGTTGTCCCAAAGGTGCTTTTTTTCAGGAGGCAACTGGACTTCCTTGTTTTTTTCTTTTGAAGACGTTTCGCTTCTCCTCCAAGAAGCTTCTTCAGCTCTGACTGGATGGTGGTGGAATGGAAGGATTGATATTCCTTGCAGGCAGCTGGTCCTTTGCATCCTTTTAAAGGGTCGTTGCAGGACTTGGAGGTTTCTCTGTGTCCTCAGGGTCACCTGAGTGGTGCAAATGGTTCCTGTAGTCTGCAATTTTTCCCCCACTCTGGAAATCCACTACTCCTACTCCCATGCCACTCAAAAGGGGATTCATCCCAAATTGTATAGCTAAAAGTCTGTAGAGCTAAAAGTTGTCAAAAGAAAAAACAAGGAAGTCCAGTTGCCTCCTGAAAAAGGACGGACACCCATTGTTATACAAATTAACGGAGTTAGAAGGGACCTTGTAGGTCATCTAGTCCAACCCCCCCAAAAGCAGACCGTACACCATATCTGACAAATGGCCGTCTAGTCTCTTCTTGAAAGCCTCCAGTGATGAAGCTCCCACAACTTCCGAAGGCAACTTTGTTCCATCGATTGATTGTTCTCACTTTCAGAAAAATTCTCCTTACTTCCAGGTTGAATCTCTCCTTGTTCAGTTTCCATCCATTATTCCTTGTCTGGCGTTCAGGTGCTTTGGAGAATAGCTCGACCTCCTCCTCTCTGTGGCAGCCCTTTAAATATTGGAAGACTGCTATCCTGTCTCCCCTGGTCCTTCTCTTTAGCCATGCCCAGTTCCTGCAACCGTTCATCGTATGTTTTAGCCTCCAGTCCTCTAATCATCCTGGTTGCTCTTCTCTGCACTCTTTCTAGAGTCTCAACATCTGTTTTGTAGTGTGGTGACCAAAACTGGATGCAGTATTCTTGGTGCGGCCTTACTAAGTATCATAGAGTGGTATTGGTACCTTCCTTGATCTTGATTGTATCCCTCTCTTAATGCAATTTAGGATGGCATTGGCTTTTTTGGCTGCCGCCACACACAGTTTACAGTTAGTTGATTGAAACATCCCAACCGTATCTAGTGGACTTCACCGTTTAGGACCCAAATTGTATTTTTTCATAGACCGTACTAAGAGAATCAGGCTCAGTAGACCACGTAAACCTGTGCAAATCCTTGTCAACTTGCAAAGCTTTCAAGTTGCCATGAGCAGGAGGGAGGGAGAACTGATAGAGCTGATTGATTTCCCTAACTGAAGCTACATTCCATAGATGCTTTCTTACCGCATTCAGTAGAAGGGTCTTGGATTTCACAGCCAGCCTTAATTGGAGAATGTGATTTATGACATGGCCAGGGAGGAGGGGAGAGACAGGGTCATAGGGGAACGTAAATCTACGTGTGGGATTAGTTCTAACTGCATCCGAATATTGCCGAAATGGTGCTCCTAATAAATGACCGTATTTCTTTTGAAGTTTGGCGCATGGCTCATGAATTAATTAGGGCATCTTTCGGAAACTTCACAATCCTCTTGTCTAGATCAAGAACATCTCATTTCCAGCTCTAAGAAGATGAAGTTCTTCTGGCATTCAGCGGTCTTCTCCCTCACCATCTCCTTGGTTTGGTGTGGCATCAAGGATCTTCAAGGGCACTTCGATCAGGTGGGCGAGGAGGCCCAGTCCCTCCACCCTCGTGGCCTTCTTGGGAACGAAACTCTTTGGGCGACGAACCTGTCCCCCGAATTCCATCAAGAAAACACGGTGACCAACGACTTGAGCGTGGAAGAAGAGGAGGAGGAGGACTACCTGGACTTCGACAAGATCTTCAGCGAAGATGATGACTACATCGATATCATCGATACCATTCCAGAAGCGATTTCTTACATCGACCAAGGAAACGTGCTGGCCCTCTTTCGTGGGAAGACCAGAATCCAACGTCTCAACATCCTGAATGCCTATTTTGGCTTCAACCTCTACCGAAGCATTCGGGACCACGTCAACTCTTCCGATAATATCTTCTTGGCTCCGGTTGGCATCTCCACCGCCATGGCCATGGTTTCGTTGGGGCTGAGAGGCCAAACCCTGGAGGAAGTTTTAGATGTCCTAGGTTTCGAAGACTTTGTGAACGCCAGTTCCAAATACGACTACATGACTACACACAACCTCTTCCACAAACTCACACACCGGCTCTTCCGGAGGAATTTTGGCTACACCCTCAGGTCGGTCAACGACCTCTACGTGCAAAGGCAGTTTTCCATCCTGAATGAGTTCAAGGACAATATGAAAAAATACTATTTTGCCGAGGCTCAGCTGGCTGACTTCTCCGACCAGACCTTCATCAATAACGCCAATGAACGAATCAGAAAGCTCACCAAGGGCTTAATTAAAGACGCGCTCGTTAACGTACACCCAGATACGCTCGTGATGATTCTCAACTGCTTGTACTTCAAAGGTAAGTCGAGAAATAAGAACACAGAATAATAATAGGAGTGGAAGGGACCTTGGAGGTCTTCTAGTCCAACCCACTACCTATTGCAGGTCTCATACCATTCCAAACTTTAGTTGGGCTTGATGGGATGGGTACCAGAGGTGGTATTCAGCCGGTTCGCGCGAACTGTTGGTGGAAATTTGGCCAAGGTTGCCGAACTGGTAGCGATGGCCAGCTGAAACCGAACTGGTTTCCTGGTCGCTCGCCCCGCTCGCCCCGCCCGCTATGTTCGTCGCTGCCATGTTCTTCACGCATGCACATCCAAGTCCAATGGGATGCGCATGCGTGAAAAACATGGCGGCGACGGTAATAGCTTTTTCCGTGACCTCCGGTGCTTTTCGGCAGCCTGCGGCCAGCCGCCACCTCTTTGAGAACTTTGCGGCTGCGGCAGCTGGCTGGGGGGGCCACCCAAAACTCCAGTCAGCTTGCCTTCTGAACTCTGGACCAGCCACCGCGGAAGGTAAGCAACCTAAACAAAGAGGCGATGGTACGGGAGAAAGTGGGGCTAGGGCTAGGGCTGGGGCCACTAAAGGAGGGGAAACGGGAGTGGCTGGCGAAGGGAGGGCGGGGGTAGATAGGTGGAAATTCCAAACATTTTCCTACCTTTTCCTGTGGGCATGGCTAGGTGGGGGGGGGTCATGTGACTGAGTGGGCATGTGTGACGTTAAGTTGGCCACGCCCACTCAGTCACATGCCTGCCCACCTAGCCACGCCCAGCAAACTGTTAGCAAAAATTTTTGAAACCCACCGCTGATGGGTACATGTGATCATAGAAATAATAACTTAGAAAGAACATCTCTGACTATATCTTATCAGAGCAAAGAATGTGAAAAGACCTATACATACAGGTAGCTCTTGATTTACAATACTTCATTTAGTGACCAAAGTTACAACAGCAGCAAAAAAAAAAAAAGTGATTTACGACCAGTTCTATGCGTGTTGCAGGATTCCCACGTTCACATGATCAAAATTTGGGTGTTATGACATGTAGTTATGACGGTTGCGGTGTCTCGGGAGGGTGTCACTTAATCGCCATTTGTGACCAACATGTAAAGCCAATTTATGCTGAATAACTGCAGTGATTCATTTAAGAACCGTGGCAAAAAAAAAAGAGAGGTTGCAGTATCAGGCGTGGCTCGGTTAACCACCTCCCCTTGCTTAGCAACGAAAATTTGGGAACAAATTGTGATCGTAAGTTGAGGACTACCTATATAAAGAGCCATGGTGGAGCAGTGGTTAGAAGGCAGCATTGCAGGCTAATTCAGCAAATTCTGCCCACACACCAGCAGTTCGATCATGAGCGGCTCAAGGTTGACTCAGCCTTCCGTCCTTCCAAGGTCAGTAAAATGAGGAGCCAAATTGTTGAGGGCAAGAGGCTGACTCTGTAAACCGCTTAGAGAGGGCTGTCAAACATTGTAAAGTGGTACATAAGTCTAAATATTATTCCATTCCATTCTATTCCCCTGGTGGTGCAGTGGTTACAATGCAGTATTGCAGGCTAACTCATTGCTGACTGCCAACAGTTCAATCTTGACCGGTTTAAAGTTGGCTCAGTCTTCCATCCTTCCGAGGTGGGTAAAATGAGGACCCAGACTCTTGGGGGCAATGTGCTGACTCTGTAAGCCACTTAGAGAGGGCTGTAAAAGCACTATGAAATCTTAAGTGCTATTGCTATTCCTTCCTTCCTTCCTTCCTTCCTTCCTTCCTTCCTTCCTTCCCTCCCTCTCTCCCTCCCTCCCTCCCTCCTTCTTTCCTCCCTCCCATCCATCCATCCATCCATCCATCGTGCACAATGGTTAGAATGCAATATTGCAGGCTGACTCTGCCCACAGCCAGGAGTTCGATCCTGACTGGGTCAAGGTTGAATCAGCCTTCCATCCTTCCGAGGTGGGTAAAATGAGGACCCAGACTCTTGTGGGCAATGTGCTGACTCTGTAAGCCACTTAGAGAGGGCTGTAAAAGCACTACGAAGCGATGTGTAAGTCTAAATGCTATTGCTAGTGCTTATTCCGCTGCAAGTGTCTAAATATTCAGTCCCTGGTGGACTTCACAGGGAGTCCAATGTTAGCACAAAGAGTGTCAACATCTGAATTTCCTGAATCAACATTCTGAAAATAATCTTTTTTTTTTTTTTAAAAAAAAGTTCATGATCCAAAGTTCTGTGCAAGCTGCACGACTGTTATATTTAAGAACGGCTTAATTGGTCATGAAAGAAAAGTTGCATCAGATACCACTTCGGCATCAGCAAAAAACAGAGCAATTTACCTTGAGAAAAAGCGTCTCGATCATGGGTATTGAAAGAGGAAGCACAGAAAGGCTGAATACCAGGTTAAAAGTCACAAATACAAACCATAGAGCAGAATAACAGAGTTGGGAGGGACCTTGGAGGTCTTCTAGTCCAACCCCCTGCTTAGGCAGGAAACCCCACACCACTTCAGACAAATGGTTATTCAATCTCTTCTTAAAGACTTCCAGTGTTGGAGCATTCACAACTTCTGGAGGCAAGTCGTTCCACTGAAATTTCTCCTTAGTTCTAAGTTGCTTCTGTCCTTGGTTAGTTTCCACCCGTTGCTTCTTGTCCTGCCCTCAGGACAAGATATTGGAACACTGCTATTTATTTTATTATTATTATTTTTTATTTTAATTTGATTTATATGCCGCCCTTCTCCGGAGACTCAGGGCGGCTTACAATGCGTTAAGCAATAGCCTTCATACTTTTGTATATTTTATACAAAGTCAGCTTATTGCCCCCACAAACTGGGTCCTCATTTAACCTACCTTAGAAAGGATGGAAGGCTGAGTCAACCTTGAGCCTGGTAAGATTGGAACCTGCAGTAATTGCAGGCAGCTGTGTTAATAACAGGGTGCTTTAGACCACTGTACTACCAAGGCTCGGCTATCATGTCTCCCCTAGTCCTTCTCTTCATTAAACTAGACATACCCAGTTCCCTAATGACGGCAGTGATTCGCATAACGACAGTGGCCAGAAAGGTCAGAAAATGGGGCAAAGTTTACGTAACAAGTGTCTGGCTTACAGACAGACATTTGGGGCTCAATGGCGGTCGTTAAGTTGGCGACTACTTGCAGAAGTAAATTAAATTTATTAAATTAAATTATTTTATTTTATTAAATTTCTATACCGCCCTACTTCCGAAGGACTCAGGACTCAGTAGGTGAAACAGCTAAATGCGATCAGCCTCGGGGAAAAAAGAATGACGGACTCGTGTTTTCATTGTGGTTGCCAGGAACCTGGGAAAACAAGTTTCCGGTGGAGGCGACCCACAAACAGACCTTCCGGCTGAACGAGAAAGAGACGGTGAAGGTTCCTATGATGAAGATCAAAGCCAGCTTCTTGGCCACCGAAGACAACGAGCTGGACTGCAGAGTGCTGCAGCTGCCCTACGTGGGGAATATCAGCATGCTGATTGTGCTGCCCTATAAGCTGTCTGGTTTGAAGGTCCTGGAGACCCAAATAAGCCCCCAGGTGGTCGAGAGATGGCAGAAGAGCATGACCAACAGGTATCCGATTGCCCCGGAAATCCTGCACGGCCCAAGTATATCGCACTCTCTGATTCCGGTTTCAGACGATGATTATGGTCTGGGGGGGGGGGGGTTTAAGGCACCAGGCTAGAAAGCAAGAGACCGGGAGTTCTAGTTCTGCCGTAGGCATGTAAACCGGGAGAGGGACGTTGGGCCAATCAAAAGGAGATGATGAGTTCTAGTCCCAGTTTAAGAATGAAAGTTGGCTGGGGGACTTTGGGGCCAATCCCCAGGAGACTTCTAGTTCCACCTTAGGGAGGAGAACCCATTGGGTGACTTTTGGGCCAATCACCAGGAGACAGTGAGTTCTAGTTCCACCTTAGGCAGGAAAGCCAGTTGGGGGACTTTTGGGCTAATCACCAGGAGACTGGGAGTTCTAGTTCCACCTTAGGCAGGAAAGCCAGCTGGGGGATTTTGGGGCCAATCCCCAGGAGACTGGGAGTTCTAGTTCCACCTTAGGGAGGAGAACCCATTGGGGGACTTTTGGGCCAATCACCAGGAGACTGGGAGTTCTAGTTCCACTTTAGGCAAGAAAGCCAGTTGGGGGACTTTTGGGCCAATCACCAAGAGACTGGGAGTTCTAGTTCCACCTTAGGCAGGAAAGCCAGCTGGGGGACTTTTGGGCCAATCCCCAGGAGACTGGGAGTTCTAGTTCCACCTTAGGCAGGAAAGCCAGCTGGGTGACTTTTGGGTCAATCCCCAGGAGACTGGGCATTCTAGTCCTGGCTTAAACATGAACGCCAACTGGGTGATTTTTGGGCCAATCACCAGGAGACAGTCAGTTCTAGTTCCACCTTAGGCAGGAAAGCCAGTTGGGGGACTTTTGGGCCAATCACCAAGAGACTGGTGCCAAACAAATGATCCATAAAAGAACCGATTTGAATCGGCTCACGTTGAACTTCTAATTCTCCCTCTAGGACCCGAGAAGTCGCGATGCCCAGATTTAAGCTGGAGAAGAGCTACGACTTGATCGAAAATCTGAAAGCGATGGGGATCGAGGAGCTGTTCACCCCGCGTGGCAACTACTCCGGCATCTCAGAGGAAAAAATCACCATCAATAAGGTAATCCAGCGTTGGCACAAATGAAAACTCCAGAGATTTTTTTTAACTTTGCGCGAGAGGGACGGAGGAGAAGAATTATTCTGTTCGGGCCCGCTTAGGTTTTGGTGCTGTGGTCAGAAGGAGGCTAAGAGAAATGTTCTGAGATTGTTAGATTCGATAGTTCAGGAAAAAGGAGCATATCCGAGAGCGAAAGATGGACGCAGACAAAAGGGAGAGGACATAAAGAATAGACGGGCAAAAAAAAAAAAAAAAAAGCAGATTTAATAACAGCCGCTTTAGAAAATTACTGGTCAGGTACATAGCTGAGCTACAGCAGCCCAGATAGAACCCTTTATTTATTTACCTACTTATTCGATTTTTATGCCAGGTTTATTACTTTATAAACACCTCAAGGCAGTAAACAATAAATTGTACTCTTGCCTCCTCCTCTTTTTCACCCTGTGAGGTGGGTTGAGCTGAGAGAGAGAGGGACTGGCCCAAAGTTACCTACCTGGCTTTCATGCCTAAAACGGGACTAGAACTCCCAGTCTCCTGGGGATTGGCCCAAAGTCACCTGGTCGACTTCCATGCCTAAAGCGGGACTAGAACTCATAGTTTCCTGGTGATTGGCCCAAAGTCATCCAGCCAGCTCTCATGCCTAAGGTGGAACTAGAACTCCCAGTCCCCTGGTGATTGGCTTAAAGTCACCCAATCAGCTTTGGTACCTAAGGCGGGATGAGAACACAGGTTCTCTTAGTGATTGGCCCAAACTCACCCAGCTGACTTCCATGCTTACGGCGGGACTAGAACTCCCAGTCCCCTGGTGATTGGCCTAAAGTCACCCAGTCGACTTTGGTACCTAAAGTGGGATGAGAACTCAGGGTCTCTGGGTGACTGGTCCAAAATCACCCAACCGGCTTTCATGCCTACGGCGGGACTAGAACTCCCAGTCCCCTGGTGATCGGCCTAAAGTCACCCAGTTGACTTTGGTACCTAATGTGGGATGAGAACTCAGGGTCTCTGGGTGACTGGCTCAAATTCACCCGGTCAACTTCCATGCCTACGGCAGGACTAGAACTCCCAGTCCCCTGGTGATCGGCCTAAAGTCACTCAGTCAACTTTGGTACCTAAAGGGGGGTGAGAACTCAGGGTCTCTGGGTGACTGGCTCAAATTCACCCGGTCAACTTCCATGCCTACGGCAGGACTAGAACTCCCAGTCTCCTGGTTTCTAGGTCAGCACCTTCACCACCTTCTCGAGCTTGGTGTGTGCTGTTTCTGAATGTTTAACCTTCCTTGTGACAGTTCAATCATCAAGGGACCATCACGGTGAACGAAGAAGGGACCGAGGCGGCCTCCGTGACCACCGTGGGGTTTATGCCCCTTTCAACTCAAATCCGCTTCGTCATCGATCACCCTTTCCTCTTTCTGATCTACGAACACCGTACCAGCTGCCTGCTCTTCATGGGGAGAGTTTGCAACCCCAGCAAGCACTAAGCGGGAGAATCACATCCGTGGGGATGGGGGGGGGGGGGACACACAACTGTATCTCGAAAACGTGGGATTTATTTACGCTATTACTGGTTTTTATAGGCAGAGGTAGAGTTCAGGTGGAATCACAGCACAGCTTTCCCCCCCCCTCTCCCCCTCCAAGGTGGTACAGGTAGTCCTCGACTTACGACCACCACCGAGCCCAATGTGTCTGTCGCTAAGCGAAAACGTTTGTTAAGGGAATTGTGCCCCGTTTTACGACCTCTCTTGCCACAGCTTGCAGTGGTTAAGTTAGTGACATAGTTGTTAAGTGAATCTGGATTCCCCACGGGTTTTGCTCCTCAGAAAGTTGCTTAAGGGGATTGTGTGACACCCCCGCCCCCCAGGACACTGCAACCGTCATAAAATAGGAACCAGTTGCCAAGCATCTGAATTTTGATCACGCGACCATGGGAATGTCGTAATGGTCGCTAAGTGTGAAAAGCGGTCAGAAGTCACTTTTTTCAATGCTGTTGTAACTTTGAATGGTCACTAAACGAATTGTTGTAAATCGAGGATTACCTGTATCTTCCAGATGTGCCAAGGTGGCCAACTCCAGAAAAGTTGCCTCAACACATCTGGCAAATGCCCTATTGGGGAAAGCACTTGTTCACTAAGGATTGTGCAACGTTGCCTGAATAAAAATATTACCACAGAGGACGATTAAATGAGAATTTGTCCGCGTCGCTGTTGCCCTGAAGGGTCTGAGGGGGTGGTTTCATTTTGCTCTGTGTTTGCGTAAGTGGCAAGGGAGCGGACCTCTTGAGGACACCCCCAAAGCATGCTGGATTAATTCTTCACAAAGTAGGGGGTGCTTTTGGGTACCACAAATCTTTGGCAGAGGCATAGTATACACAGAATTCAGAGAACGTCTACCAGGAGCAAAAAGAAATGGAAGTAGAAAAATGGCAGGGGATTAAAAAGTCTTTAGGTTTGAAGTTTGGAAAGAAAGAAAGAAAGAAAGAAAGAAAGAAAGAAAGAAAGAAAGAAAGAAAGAAAGAAAGAAAGAAAGAAAGAAAGGAAGAAAGAAAGGAAGAAAGAAAGGAAGGAAGGAAAAAGAAAGAAAGGAAGGAAAGAAAAAGAGAGAAGGAAGGAAAGAAAGAAAGAGAAGGAAGGAAGGAAGGAAGGAAGGAAGAAGAGAGAAAGGAAGAAAGGTAGGTAGGTTTCAATTTCAAAAGATGGCATCTGAATCTTTTTAGGAGCACTTGTGATAAAACTCGCTCTATCTCAATATCATTATGATTATAAAATTCATTTATATTTAATTCTGTCCGAAGACGTCTCTGTGGTCATGTGGCCGGCATGACTCCACGCCAAAGGCGCACGGAATGCTGTTCCCTTCCCACCAAAGGGAAGGGAACAGCCACCCTATTTTTCTACTTGCATTTTTTTACCTGCTTTCGAACTGCTAGGTTGGCAAAAGCTGGGACAAGTAATAGGAGCTCACCCTGTTACGCGGCACTAGGGATTCGAACAGATGAACTGTCGACCTTTCGTCTTAGCCACTGAGCCAGCATGTCCCATTGATCTATAATTAGCCATTACTTATTGTGATTATGATTAGACATTACTTATCTATGATTACTAATCTATGACTAAAAGGTAAAGGTTCCCCTCGCATGTATGTGCTAGTCGTTCCCGACTCTAGGGGGCAGTGCTCATCTCCGTTTCAAAGCCGAAGAGCCAGCGCTGTCCGAAGACGTCTCCGTGGTCATGTGTCTGGCATGACTCAACGCCAAAGGCGCACGGAACACTGTTCCCTTCCCACCAAAGGTGGTCCCTGTTTTTCTACTTGCATTTTTTTTTTACCTGCTTTTGAACTGCTAGGTTGGCAGAAGCTGGGACAAGTCACGGGAGCTCACCCCGTTACGCAGCACTCGGGATTCGAACCGCTGAACTGCCGACCTTTCGATCGACAAGCTTGGCGTCTTAAACCACTGAGCCGTCGCGTCCCTTAATCTATGACTAGCCATTACTTATTGTGCAGTTGTCCCAAGCTAACATTTTATGTCCTTGCTGAAATGTTATCCCCCCCACCCCAATTCCCTCCCTTTTTATCAATGCTTACTAATTGATCCACGACTGTTAATATGCTCATTGGCAATTCGACTGCATACAGAGATACTCCCTGTCTATCAAACTGTCCTTTTAAAGCAGCCGTGAAGTCCTACCCACCAAATTTTAAAGGGAAGAGATGAAGGAAAACACAATCGTAACCGAGAACTCCCGAGCATCGCAAATTTTGCAAGGAAGCTAAATATTTGCTTTACCGACCCTTAATGTAACCATTAACTTCTGTCAATACTCAGGAGTGTATTTACTGAGTGACAAGCAGTTGGAAAAAAAAAAAAAATCAGATTAAAGCCTGTCTGATCAAACACCAAAGTGACTTTGAAGTGCAGGTTGTCCTCAACTTAACGACCGCAACGGAGCCCAGAATTGATGTTGCTAAGGGAGAAATTGGTTAAGTGAGTTTCACCCCATTTAATGACTTCCCTTGCTTGTTAACTGAATCGCCGCAGTTCTTAAAAACTAGTAACCCGGTTGTTACATGAACCTGGCTTCCCTCCTGGGCTTTGCTTTTCAAGAAGATCCCAAAAGGGGAATCACGTGACCGAGGGATGCTGCAACCGTCATAAATATAAGTCAGTGGCCAAGTGACTAGCACCCGGGCTGGCTACAAGACAAAACGTTCATTCTTGGTCGTATTTGAGATTCCTAGCTTCAATGGACAGCAAAGCTAGTATTGAGAGGGGTCTGCTAACAGGCGGCCAAACTAAGTGCCTGAAGGACCCCATCCCGTCGCTAATTCATATTAGTGGTCCGCGGAATTTAAAATTATGAATTTAGTGGTCCTTGAGGTCCAAAAAAGTTGGTTACCCCTGTTCTAGTCCAGTCCCCTGCTCAAGCAGGAGACCCGGTCTCATTTTACCCTGGGGCAAGATGTCCTTAGCTCTCTGAGAAAGTAATGTTATTATGACTACCCAGTTTCCCCCAAAATAAGACATCCCCTGATAATAAGCCCAATCGGGCTTTTTGAGTGCATAGCAATAAGGCCAAAAGTATTCAACAACAACAACAACAAATATTTTCGGGGAAACACGGTAGAGAAATGGTTGTCCAATCTCTTCTTGAAACACCCCCCCCCCCCCGGTGATGGAGCACCCACAATTTTTGGAGGCAAGTTATTCCACTGGTTAATTGTCCTCACTGTCAGGAAATTCCACCTTAATTGCAGGTTGCTTCTCTCCTGGATTAATTTCCACCCACTGCTTCTTGTCCTCCCCTCTGGTGCTTTGGAAAATAAATTGACCCCCTCCTCTTTGTGGCAGCCTCTCAAATACAGGTTTGTTTTTTTTTAAAAAAGAACAGCAATGAAAGATAAAACCAATTTTGACTCGCACAACCAGGACCTTTGCCCTTCATGAACATGCAGCGGAAAATATTGTTTTGAGAACCCAGACTTAAAAAACAAAAAAGTATGTTTACACGCCAGGGTCTCGGAGTACCCTTCTGATAAAACCTGCAGCGGTTAACATATAATCCGGAAAAGTTTCCTTAAACAGTACTCCTTCATTTTTTTTTTCATGTTGCCCACCAAGATGTCTAAAAATGCTGCACCTTGTATTCTAATGGTCTCATTGAATAAACTTTCATAATTTGTTTTTTCAGCTTCGGCAGAAAACAAGCGATTTTCTTAACCCATGCCAGGCTTATGATTCTTGATGAACGTATCTTTTCTTTTATGTACACTGAGAGCGTATGCACCAAGACAAATTCCTTGTGTGTCCAATCACACTTGGCCAATAAAGAATTCTGTTCTGTTCTGTTCTGTTCTGTTGTTCTATTCTATTCTGTTCTGTTCTGTTCTGTTCTATTCTATTCTATCATTAAGTGTTGTACCTTATGATTCTTAGCAAATGTAACTTTTCTTTTTATGTACATTGAGAGCATATGCACCAAAACAAATTCCTTGTGTGTCCAATCACACTTGGCCAATAAAGAATTCTATTCTATTCTATTCTATTCTATTCTATTCTATTCTATTCTATTCTATTCTATTCTATTCTATTCTATTCTATTCTATTTCTATTTCTATTCTATTTCTATTCTAATCATTAAGTGTTGTACCTTATGATTCTTAGCAAATGTAACTTTTCTTTTTATGTACATTGAGAGCATATGCACCAAGACAAATTCCTTGTGTTTCCAATCACACTTGGCCAATAAAAAAATTCTATTTTATTCTATTATTGCTACCTTCTCCAACCTGTGCCCCCAGCAAATGGTGAGACGTGGCCGACAAGAATAATCTGAAATTTCAAGTAGACGATGCCAAAGGTGCCGTTCAAAACTTTCTTTTTCCTTGAAAATCATCCCAAAGGTGCTTTTTCAAGAGGCAACTGGTCTTCCTTGTTATTCTTTGAAGACGTTTCGCTTCTCATCCAAGAAGCTTCTTCAGAATCGAATGGGTGAGAAGCGAAACATTTTCAAGGGGAAAAACAAACATACAAAGGAAGTCTAGCTGTCTTTTGAAAAGAACTTTTGGGACAGCCATGACCTGGATGACGGAGAATCTCCGTAGATTTTCAAACAGACGGTTAATGACCTTCTAACTCAGGGCTGGCCGAGTGTTGAAACGGGAGACCGTGCATGCAGGGGGGAGCACCAGAAACCAGAAGAGCAGTTCCCCGGCATGCACGCACGGGAGCAACGGAAACTGGAAAGCAGTTTCCCAGTGCGCATGCGTGGGAGTGCCAAAAACCGGAAGAGCAGCTCCCTAGTGCGCACGCGTGGGAGTGCCAAAAACCGGAAGAGCAGTTCCCTGGCGTGCATGCACGCGCCAGGAAGCTGAGCTTCCGGTTTCCAGCGTGCGCATGCGTGCCGGTCATCTAGTCTTCCGGTTTCTGGCGCACATACGCACCAGAGTGCTGCTCTTCCGTTTTCCAGTACTCCCGCATGTGCGAACACTAACTGACTGGCACGTAGGTGCGGGCTGGAATCTGGAAGGGCAACGGGTGATGGTTGGCATGAGTGGAGAGATGGCTCTGCGTGCCACTTCCGGCACGCGTGCCATAGATTCGCCATCACGGTTCTAACTTCTAGCACAGCACCCGGTCGAAAAACTCTTGGGAGAAGTTTCTCCAGATTTTTCCTACAATGCTTCTTGTGCGGCTTAAAACCCATGTACTGTCTCGGGAGAGGAAGTGAACACTCACCACAGCAATAACAGGGATCAGCACTCCGAGGTTGCCTGCGCTGCTGGAGGCCTGTGAAAGACAATAGAGACCAACTGAGAACAGGAAACAGGAAGAGGGAAAGGAAACAAGCATTCTCCTGGCTGTTAAGCTCAAGTCTGGGCTATGTCAGGGGTGGGCAACTGTGGCCCTTTTACAACCTGTGGACTTCAACTCCCAGAATTCCTGAGACAGCCAGCTTGGCTGTCTCAGGAACTCTGGGAGTTGAAGTCCACAGGTTGTAAAAGGGCCACAGTTGCCCACCCCTGGGCTCTGTGCACCTTCTTCCAAACCCAAAGTGGGGAATTTAGGGCTACATGGCGCAATAACCATCGAGCGGTGCGGTGGCCTAGCGGTGGAGCTCTCGCCTCATAATCAGGATGCTGTGAGTTCGATCCTGGGTAGAGGCAGGTATTTCTCTCTCTCTCTGGGCACCATGAGAATAGATCTGCTGAATATAACTCCGCATTGGTGACAAGAAAGGCATCCGGCCAGTAAACACACAGCTCCATTCAGTTGCCCAGCCTCCGCCCCCACAAGGGATTATGGGGTCGTTAAAAGAAGATGATGACGGTGCAGTAACATCCCTGTGAGTTGGGCTGAGATAGAGTGATTGAGGCTGGAGGTCGTTCTCCGAGTTTGTGGGTTGGTTTCCGAACATTCGCTACCAGGTTAATGTTTCATTACCAGGTTAGGTAACATCTTCAGTGGAGTTTAGGGGATGTCATTGTCGGTGTTCCTGTTTAGTATTCCCATGTTCCTCATAAACAAAGGAATAGCGACACTGACATCCCCTAAACTCCGCTGAAGATGTTACCTATCCTGGTAATAAAACGTTTGGAATCCAACCCACAAGCTTGGAGAATGAACTTCCACCCTCATCGTACACCTGAGCTACAGATATTAGCAGCGCAAAATCATGTATTCTTTCATGCCTAAGACTGGACTAAAATTCCCAACTCTCCTGGTGATTGGCTCAAAATTACCCAATTGGTTTTCATGCCTAAGGTGGGACTAGAACTCACCATCTCCTAGTGATTGGCCCAAAGTTTCCCAGCCGGCTTTCATAGCTAAGGTAGGACTTGAACTCCCGGTCCCCTGGTGATAGGCCCAAAGTCACCCACCCACTTTCATCTCTAAGGTGGGACTAGAATTCACCATCTCCTAGTTATGATTGGCCCAAAGTCTCCCAGCCGGCTTTCATAACTAAGGTAGGGCTTGAACTCCCAGTAACCTGGTGATAGGCCCAAAGTCACCCACCCACTTTCATCTCTAAGGTGGGACTAGAATTCACCATCTCCTAGTTATGATTGGCCCAAAGTCTCCCAGCCGGCTTTCATAACTAAGGTAGGGCTTGAACTCCCAGTAACCTGGTGATAGGCCCAAAGTCACCCAGCTACTTTCATCTCTAAGGTGGGACTAGAATTCACCATCTCCTAGTTATGATTGGCCCAAAGTCTCCCAGCCGGCTTTCATAGCTAAGGTAGGACTTGAACTCCCGGTCTCCTGGTGATCGGCCCAAAGTCACCCAATTGGTTTTCATGCCTAAAGTGGGACTAGAATTTCCACTTTCCTAGTTTCCAAGACAATACCTTAACTACCAGACCAAACTGGCTGTTTGTTTCATTTTAACTATTTCCACTGAAATTTTAATAGTTGTTTTTAATCATTTTATATATTTGGGTTTTTTTGTTTCTTGACTCTGTGTGCTGCCTAGAGATGGGCAGCTGTAAAGTAATTGATAATTAATATAATTTATAATAAACAGGGAAAGACTTTCATTCTGAAGATTGGTAAGAAACGTTGTCGCTTCCTCGCCTACCTTCAGCGCCGGCCCTTTCTCACTTGCCCGCTCGCTGGCCCTTTTTCCTTCCAGCCCCAGCTGCACAAAAAGTTCCAACAAATTCATCAGCAGTTCGTCCACAAGGTGTTCATCCTGTATATTGGCAGCTATGTTAGCCAGGGCATTAATAACAGCTAAGGAACAGTGTCTGATGAGAAGGCAGAAGAGCGGGGGAATAAAGAAAAGAAAACCAGAAGCATCAGCTTTCTGATGAAACATGTTGTCTAATTTTTCTCGTCTTCAAAGCTGGGTAAGATTATGAAAGGGATTTTGAAACTCCTCTGAAAAGCCTTGAAAAACAGGACTTAGATAATTCCTCCAGGTGAGACGGAGGAATAGAAATTTAGTAACTAAATACTAAAGGTTTCCCTTGTCCAGTTGTGTCTAACTAGGAGGCAGTGCTTATCTGTTTCTTAGCCTTGGGAATCAGCATTTTCCGAAGACATTTTCCGTGGTCTTGTGGCCAGCATGCCTATATGCCAAAGATACACGGAATGCTGTTACCTTCCCACTGAAGTGGCACCTATTGATGTTGGAATTCATTGTTGGAAGGTATTTTTATGCAACAACTACAGTAATATTCAGCCAGTAGATGGCAGTATTTACAAGTTTGGATCTATGGTACATACTCTATGCTCTTTTGTTCTAAGTAGAGTTTCCTGTTTGCTGTTACAGCTATATGGTTGAGCAGTAAAGCACATGGTGACTGTGCTCTTTGTTTGCTCTGTATCGTGCTTTATATAAACAGGATTTCTAACAATTGATCTACTGGCATTTGCATGCTTTCGGACTGCTAGGTGGGCCGGAGCTGGGACAAGGACTGGGAGCTCATCCCGTCACATGTTGCTCGGGTCTCGAACCAGGGCTGTCAGCTTTCTAGCTGACAAACTCAGCATCTTTAACAACTGAATAAAATAGAATAAATCCAATGTGGCCCCAGATCTAACATCCTGATTTAAAAAAAATCTGGGTAGCCATTTTTACTGTCGTGTGAAGCATCAGTTTCTAGATTAAAAAAAAAAAATGAAAGAGGGAAAAATCTACAAACATTCACATCAACCAGTAATTAAAAATATATATTTCAATAGCGCAGCAAAAAAAATTAAGTTACCTGTATCCGTGATCTTTATAGTCTTTAGTCGCCGAGTATACAATGGAGCTTGCTTTCACGCTGATCTGCTGAAACAAATTCCACACCTCCTGGTAAATATATTGCTGGAAATAAGGAAATAAAAATATAAATTAGCAGGGGGAAACAAAAAAACCTTGGGTACAAACAATCAAAAAATAAAAATAAAAACATAAAACATTCCTGACACCATTAATGGGAAATGAATCTCTAACATGATCTCTTAAAAGATGTCTAGAAGCTTCAAGGAAATGAAGGAAGTTCTAGGTCCCAATAAGTTCACCTGAGAAGGGAGATTTAACAGAGTCATTGCAGGGTGTTCCTAGATGTAAAAAGTCAGGTGAACCCAGCTTGGTGTGTTTTGCAATAATCCCCACTTGGCACATGGGGTTCAAAGGCTTTGGGTGGGACCGAAATACCACTTTGGCAAAGTCACAGAGAAGGAGGGAAGGAGAAGGCAGAAGAGGATGAGGCAATTCCCAGGCAGTTGACACGTCCTTACATTTCCGGTGATAACTAAACAGCCCAGCTGGTCGATGATGAGCACGTCAAGAGGAGACGGTGGCTGGCAGAATTTCTGCTGCAAGATCTGGAGAATGGGTTCCATCACTTTGGGGGTGTCCCTCAGAGCCACTGCTATGTGGCCCAGCGCACGGATTGTGTGGTCTGGAATGAGGTGGGCTTCCCTTAAAGAAAACAACAAGTCGCTATTTAAAAAAAAAACTGCGTGCATATGAATATGGAAAAAAAATTACCAATAAAGGAGAATATTTGTAGCTCAGGGTTGAAATGAGAGGTCCTTGATACTCTCTTGAGCTTGGTTGTTTTCTTGCAGACATTTCATGACCCCACTAGGTAACATCATCAGTGCTAGAAGGGAGTGGGGTTTGTTGGAGGTGGGGAGGAGGAGGACTGTGGAGTCCCTGGTGCTCTCTGAGCTTGGTTCTTTTCTTGCAGATGTTTCATGACCCCACTAGCTAATGTCATCATCTGCTTGCAGACATTTTATTACCCAACTAGGTAACATCATCAGTGCTAGATATGAGTGATATATGCGGAGAGGAGGAGGACTGTGGGGTCCTTGGTGTTCTCTCAGCTTGGTTGTTTTCTTGCAGATGTTTCATTACCCCAACTAGGTAACATCATCAGTGCAACACTGATGATGTTACCTAGTTGGGTAACAAAACGTCTGCGAAAAATTTATTCACCTAGCAATGGAGTATTCCAGAGAGCTTCACTTCCAATTTTCTTCTGGAACACACGGACTGTCCTCCCAGACCGTGGCAACTCAGGGGAGATTTGTCTTTCTGGAAACAGAAGCAGTCTGAGATGTTTTGGACCTGGTACTGTGGATAAAACAGATTTGTTTCAAGTCCAGAACATCCGTAGAACACCTCAAACTGCTTCCACTTCGGATGATTTATTTCTGGAATCTGCTCAACTGTTGCGGAGCAGAACAGAGAAGAGAAATTGGGACATTTTATTGCCAGACTGATGCATTTTTGACATCCTAAGATGCTCATGCGTACATGTCAATCTTTTGACAGGAAGAACAACTGCAAAAATTGCAAGTTCGAATCTCACCAGGCTCAAGGTTGACTTAGCCTTCCATCCTTCCGAGGTAGGTAAAATGAGGACCCGGATTGTGGGGGCAATAAGCTGACTTTGTATAAAAAAAAGAACACCGCTTGGGGGGGGGGGCGAAAGCCCTACTAAGCAGGTATATACAAAAGCATGAAGGCTATTGCTTAACGCATTGTAAGCTGCCCTGAGTCTCCGGAGAAGGGCGGCATATAAATTGAACCAATAAATAAATAAATAAATAAATAAATAAATAAATAAATAAAAAGATTTTAGGTCGCAGAAATATCTCGCGGAAAACACTAAATTCCAAATTGTCAAAGGATCTGCATACAAAGGATTTTGTATTTTTTTTTAAAAGAGATAATAACCCCTCTTCCTTCCTTGAGGAAGGAAGTAAAGATCTCCTGCTTGAGCCGGGGGTGGGGTGGGTGTTGGACAAGAAGACCTCCGAGGCCCCTTCCAACGCTGTCATTCTGCGAGATTGCTTTGCAGCATTCAAAGCCACTTACTTATCACTTTCTTGGGAGATGTAGAGACGATTCGATAAACTGGCTAAGAAGGCTTCAACGATGACGGGATCGATGGTCAGACCGGCTTTCAAACACCTGCAAGATACCCAAATTGTTGGGATCAATGTGATGACTGTGTAAACCGCTTAGAGGGCTGTAAAGCACTGTGAAGCGCTATATAAGTTCTAAGTGCTATTGCTATTCTTCCGTGGTAGGAATCAAAATGTCCTTCCATTCCAAGGTGCTTTTTTCAGGAGGCAACTGGACTTCCTTGTTTGTTTTTCTTTGAAGACGTTTCGCTTCTCATCCAAGAAGCTTCCTTCCCTTCCCCACCATCCAGTCAAGAGCTGAAGAAGCTTCTTGGATGAGGAGCGAAACGTCTTCAAAGAAAAACAAACAAGGAAGTCCAGATGCCTCCTGAAAAAAAGCACCTTTGGGATAGTCCTCCAGTTACGAGCGTAATGGCGTTGCCAAAATCTGCTCTTCGCTAAGAACCCAGGGTGGCTTTTCCACCTGCTGAGAGAACCACGATTTTCCACACCTGAGATAAAACCTACCTGCAGATGTTATCGATAGCAACGTCCCGGAGCTGTTCGTACATGGAGGATTCGTTTTTCTTGCCCGACATGACGCTCAATGTAGACTCGGCGTGCTCGTTGGTGATGCTGATCTTGATGTCGTTGGTGCCTAAGAGGCATAGAAATTTCCTAAGAAATTGTCATGCATGTATCCTAATGTTCAACCAAAATGTTGGAGATGTGATTGTTTGGATGCTACATATTATCACATATGGTGGACTTGCAAGAAAGTGAAGGCTTTCTGGATAAAAATTTGGTGGGTTATGCAAAATGTTTTGAAGAAAAAACTCCAATTTTCTCCTCAATTGTTTTTATTGGGTATAGTTAAGGGTTTTTCAATGGGTGAAACAAAATTGATATTGTACATGGTGACAGCAGCTAGGTTATTGATTGGTCAATATTGGAAAAGGGATGTTTTGCCTACTGTTGAAGAATGGACTTTGAAGGTGGCCAGTTTTGCAGAAATGGCGAAGATATCAGCATACTTAAAAGACCGGACTCAAGAGATTTATGCATGGGAGTGGAAGAAATGGATAGATTATGTGCAGAATAAATACCAAACTAGGAAGTATCAGATAGCTTTTGTTGAACGTTGTGTAGAAATGTATAGTATATAGGGGGTAGGATAGTTCAATGTTATGTAGAAATGTATAGTACACAGGGGGGAGATTAGAAGGGCGGTAAAGTATGATATAATATGATGTGGATTTGGATTTCACCTTGGGGAAGTCATGGGAGGAGGGGAGGGCTAGGGAGGGTTAGGGAGGGAAAGCGGGGGGGGGGGAAATGGGAAAATTTGTACTTGTAAAACTTTTTCAATAAAAGAAATGGGGAGGGTTGCTAAGTGCTTTTTGCCCCGTTTTATGACCTTTCCTTGCCCCAGTTGTTAAGTGAATCCCCATCGATTTTGCTTGGCCAAAGGTTGCCAAAGATGATCCCGCGAGCCCTGGGCATACTGAGTTTCAGAGGGGATCTAATGAGCGAACCAAAAAATACCTGTTTGGAACTGGCTGTGATATTTGTACAATTTCACCAGGACTGGAGAGGGGATCACAAGGAAATCCCGCAAAGACGGATTGACCGAGTGAACCACCACGGGAAACCTCTCGCACAAGCGGCCGAGACCCTGTGGGAAAAAAAAAGAAAAGATACGGAACGTTACTCATGACACGGGGAAGAAAGGCCACACAATCCTGGCTATAATTGATCCTTAAAGTCTGTTCTCCAATCGTTGGCAGTTCAGTGGTTTGAATCCCTAGCGCTGTGTAATGGGGGGAGCTCCCATTACTTGTCCCAGCTTCTGCCAACCTAGCAGTTCGAAAGCACGTAAAAAAAATGCAAGTAGAAAAATAGGGACTATCTTTGGTGGGAAGGGAACTGTCAGCATTCTGATGCTGCCATAAAAAGACGAGGCTTGACTTTTCACCTACTTATTTCTTTGTAGATAATATCCCCTAGGAGATGAGATGGTGAGGGGAACATTCCTAGGGGGTGAAGTCAGAAGCTGAGGAGACTGACTTGGAAGATGGCCAATGAGAAGATGAGAATTGGGGAACGGAAAGGGAAGGGTTTGGGGGTCAGAGGGTTAGTATCGGCTACGACTAAGTCGGGGGAATACTTCAGCAAAGATTAATTGTTTGGGAGTGCAATTTATTTGAGATGACATCGAAACCTGAGAGGAACAGCGTTTCATGCACCTTTGGGCATTGAGTCATGCCAGCCACAGGACCACGGAGACGTCTTCGGACAGCGGTGGCTCGTAGGCCCTTTATGTGTATTTCTCCTCAGCCGGGTATTTTCCTACGTAAACCAAGAGTTTCAAAATGCAGCCATAGCTCAGTGAAATCCCATCCACTAGTTCTAGGCTTTATCAGACAGCAAGTAAGCTGCATTTTGAAAATCTTGGTTTACGTAGGAAAAAACCCGGCTGAGGAGAAATACACATAAAGGGCCTACGATAAGAGAAGAAAACAAAATACTTGATCTCTACGGGGAGGAAACATGTGATGAGGGTGTGGCTAACTGATGAGGACTAATTAGTCCGAAATAGCTCTATATTAGTCTCCCAAAAGGCAGCAAACTGCTTACTTGCTGTCTGATAAAGCCTCGAACTAGTGGATATATATATATATATATATAATTAACCCTGATTCTAAAGTTTCAATCCAACTGGGGAAATATTTATTTATTTATTATTTTATTTGTTTGTCAAACATGTACAAGATAACAAGTATAGGTATAAACATAAACATGAACAAAGGAAGTAAATACGAATAAATGGGGACAGTGAGAGAGGGACGGTAGGCATGCTGGTGCACCTTTAAGAATATACAGACAATCCTCAATTTACAACCTCAACTGAGCCCCAAATTTCTGTGGTTAAGTGAAACATTTGTTCAACGATGTTGAAACTCTGGAAAGAGTGCAGAAAAGAGCAACCAAGATGATTAGGGGACTGGAGGCTAAAACAATTTGCAGGAACTGGGCATGGCTAGTCTAGGGAAGAGAAGGACCAGGGGAGACCTGAGAGCAAGTCTTCCAATATTTGAGGGGCTGCCACAGAGAGGAGGGGGGTCAAGCTATTTTCTAAAGCACCTGAAGGCCAGACAAGGAATAATGGATGGAAACTGATCAAGGAGAGATTCAACCTGGAAATAAGGAGGATTTTTTCTGACAGTGAGAACAATCAACCGATGGAACAGAAGTTGCCTTCAGAAGTTGTGGGAGCTTCATCACTGGAGGCTTTCAAGAAGAGACTGGACTGCCATCTGTCAGAAATGGTGTAGGGTCTCCAGCTTAGGCGAGGGGGGGGGCGAGTCAAACTAGATGACCTACGAGGTCCCTTCTAACTCTGTTACAATCTGTTAAACTCGACCTTCTTCCTCCCTGCCGAAGATTCCAAGCTCCGCTGCCTCTTTGCTTCCCCTGGGAAGCCGCCCCTCCCTCCTAGGAATCCAGACGACACTCCACCACACCTGTAAGCAGCAGATCAGGAGAGGCAAGTGGGCGATGATGACTTTGCTGGAGGTCTTGGACTGCAACTTTTCGGATAATCTGATGCAGAGGTTTTCTGCTCCTGGTTTTGCAAGAGAACGAAAAGGAACTCTCGTTAAGAGGAAACGTCTTACAGTAAGAGATGCCAACTCAGGGCTAAACAGCTAGAGGTGTGCTCGGGCATGCCTTTAAGTGCAATAGACGTAGTCCTCTTTCAGTGACCGCAATTAGGAACAGCCACTAAGTGAAAAAGCATGCAACTTGGCCTTACAAGTTTATTTGCACTTAGGTACTACTGTACAGGATTAACTCTGCTCGTCACAAGCAAAAATGCCTGTCAGTTGTAAATTTATCACACAATTGTTGCACTCGGCAGTCGTTAACCATGGTGTCTACCCCATACAGGTAGTCCTCAACATATGGCCACAATTGAGCCCCACATTTAGGTGGTTAAGTGAGAAATTTGGCGAGTTTTGCCCCATGTTTACGACTTTTCTCGTCACTTAACAAAGTGAATCTCTGCAGTTCTTAAATCAGTAACAAGGATTTTAAGCGAATCTGGCTTCCCCATTGATTTTGCTTGCCAGGAGGTCGCAAAAGGGGATTGCATTACTCCCGGGACATTGCAACCGTCATAAATGTGAGTCATTTAACAAGCATCTGAATTTTTGATCAGGGGACCATGGGGGGGAATGCTGCAACGGTCGTTAAGTGTGAAAAACGATCATTTGTCACTTTTTTTCAGTGCCGTTGTAACTTCGGTCACTAAATGAACTGTCGTAAATTGAGGACTACCTGTACAGGTGCCCGAAAGTCGTCAAATGGGGCAAAACTCACTTAACCAATGTCTCACTCAGCAACGTAACTCCCGTGAGCTCAATTGTGGTCGTCAGTCGAGGGCTACCTGCATATAAGGCTCACCTTGCTCATCCTTCACAGCCCAAACCATGAGATCCACGCAGGCGGCGTTCGCCTGGCAACGCAATTTCAGCGGATTCAGCTCGTTGTGCAATTTATCGACTTCGTGAAGGAGTTTCTGAAGCTCCGGCTGGCTGGTGTTGAATTGTTCCAGCACGAAATCGTGAATTTCTTTCACAAAAGAGTTGGGAAGATCTAAGAGATGGAAAAGAAAAAGGAAAAAAAATAATAAGTAGAATTCTGACAAAAAACCATGTTTTGTGATGGTGTAGCAAAAAAGGCATCATGTTATTTAAAACGCTGGATCCTGAGCTAATCCGCTGTTCTTTCAAAACCAGATGTCAACTTGCAAAGCTTTCAAGTTGCCATGAGCAGGAGGGAGGGAGAACTGACAGAGCTGATTGATTTCCCTAACTGAAACTACATTCCACAGATGCTTTGCTCCCGCAATCAGTAGAAGAGTTTTGGGTTTCACAGCCAGCCGAAGTGATTAATTGGAGAATGTGATTTATGACATGGCCAGGGAGGAGGGGAGAGACAGGGTCATAGGGGAACGTAAATCTATGTGGGATTAGTTCTAACTGCATCCGGATATTGCCGAAATGATGCTCTTAATAAATGACTGTATTTCTTTGGAAGTTTGACTCGTGGCTCATGAATTAATTAGGGCATCTTTCGGAAACTTTACACCAGAAATATTTTTATTCCCTTTTGACAAACGTTCTTCATACGAAACCACTCAGTTTTCTACAGATGAGCAACAGGGGAATATTCTCTGGAACTCTGGTAATATTCAGTAGGAAAATGGCTTAGATATTTTGAGATTAATGTTTGTGACAACCCATGCAATTTTGGTCACCATGATAGTGGTGGGATTAATTTTTTTTTTACTACCGGTTCTGTGGGTGTGGCCTGGTGGGCGTGGCATGGTGTGACTTGGTGGGCGTGGCAGGGGAAGGATACTGTAAAATCTCCATTTCCTCCCCACTCCAGAGAGAGGTTACTACAAAATCCCCATTTCCTCTTGATCAGCTGGGACTTGGGAGGCAGAGAATAGATGGGTGCAGGGCCAGTCAGAGGTGGTATTTACTGGTTCTCCAAACTACTCAAAATTTCTGCTACCGGTTCTCCAGAACTGGTCAGAACCTGCTGAATACCACCTCTACACCACGATGTAAAAAAGATGTTGAGACTCAACATCTAGAAAGAGTGCAGAGAAGAGCAAGCAGGATGATTAGGGAACTGGAGGCTAAAATATCTAAAGAACAGTTGCTGGAACTGGGTATGTCTAGTTGGATGAAAAGAAGGACTAGGGGAGACATGATAGCTTGTCCTGATATCTCAGGGGCTGCCCCAAAGAAGAGGGGGTCAAGCTCTTCTCCAAAGCACCTGAAGGCAGAACAAGAAGCAATGGATGGAAACTAATCAAGGAGAGAAGCAATTTAGAACTAAGGAGAAATTTCCTGACAGTGAGAACAATTAATCAGTGGAACAACTTGCTTCCAGAAGTTGTGAATGCTCCAACACTGGAAGCTTTTAAGAAGATGTTGGATAACCATTTGTTTGAAGTGGTGTAGGGTTTCCTGCCTGAGCAGGGGGTTGGGCTAGAAGACCTCCAAGCTCCCTTCCATCTCTGCTATTCCATTCCATTCCATTCAAAATTCTATTCAATTCAAAATTCTATTCTATTCTGTTCTCTATTCTCTATTCTATTCTATTCAAAATTCAAAATTCTGTTCAATTCTAAATTCTGTTCAATTCTAAAGTCTATTCTCTATTCTCTATTCTCCATTCTTCTCTCCTCTCCTCTCCTCTCTTTTAAATCACCAGGAAGTCAAAAACTTATTAACGCCTTTTACGGGCCAATGATCCAAGGGAAGTTTCTTCGTCTTATTACCGCAAGCGACTTACCTTTCATATGGTACAGGGTGTCTCTCAGCATTTTGAATTGAGCAACATACAGAGGGTCGCTGAACATTTTGTAGAAGAGCTCGACGTGCGGATTGGCCTGTAAGGCATTTAATAGAAAGGGTCAATTCAAGAGCAAACTTTAAAGCACCGGATTTGCACGGTTGGAAATTCCTTTAAAAAAATGGAAGATATGAATCTCCCAAAGGAGCAATTATCAAGCATGTTGACTTAGATCCAGCATATGAATGTGTAAGAAACCAGACCATTTGGACAACCAATCAACGAGAGAACCAATCAGCTGCTCAGAATTTAAATATAGCTCCAAACGAAGAACCAATCATACTACCAAGTGTCCATTCAAGATACACCCTGAAAATAAGACCTAGGATGGGTTTGTTACATGTGCCTAATATAAGCCCTACTCTCAAAAACAGCCGTGGCCAGAGGAGCTTTCTATCAGATTCACCTGATTCGCCAATTGCGTCCCTTTCTAGACCGGGACTCATTACGCACAGTCACTCAAGCCCTCGTCATTTCCCGACTTGATTACTGCAATGCGGCCGCGCGAGTAATTATGGGAGCAACATGGCGCTCACAAGTAACACCTCTTCTACGCGAGCTGCACTGGCTTCCGGTGGCCTTCCGAGTGCGCTTCAAGGTGTTGGTTCTTACCTTTAAAGTGCTCCATGGCTTAGGACCTGAGTACTTACAAGACCACCTGTTGCAACCGATAACCTCCCACCAACCAATACGCTCTCACAGAGTAGGCCTACTCATAGTACCATCATTAAAACAATGTCGTCTAGTAGTTCCAAGGGAGAGAGCCTTCTCTGTGGGGGCACCTACTCTTTGGAACAAAATACCCCCTGGAATACGAATAATCCCAGATCTTCGCACTTTCCGACGTGCCCTGAAGACTTTTCTGTTTCAACAAGCAGGGCTAGCATAAACATCTAAATTCTATGCCAAGGTCTTAGCAGATACACCAAGTTGACTCAATTTATTATTTACTGTTTATAATAAAAAAAAAATTATTATATGTATATGAAATCTTATTCTGTTCACTGCCCTGAGTCCTTCGGGAGAAGGGCGGTATAGAAATTAAATAAATAAATAAATAAATAAATAAATAAATAAATAAATAAATAAATAAAATAAGCCCTGCTTAAGTGCCTGCACAGACGCCCGCCCGCCCCATTCCGTTTGGTTTCTCACGGTGCCACAGCCATGAGGCAAGACAGGTTGGTGATGGAGCTGCTCCACGCGCCCCACACTGGCTTACCTGACGGCCCCCGCAGTCAGGCCATCCACACCCCGACACCTGCCACGTGGCAGCAGCACAAGGGCCCACGTGGCCGGTTGGCTCACATCTGCTAGCTCGCGGCTGCAACGGACCAGGAGGCTGAGTGGGATCCTGCTGTATGGGATTGTTGGTGCCGTGACCGCGAGGTGAGGCAGGAGTGGCCTGGCTGCAGGGGCCCTGAGGTGAGGGACGCTTGGAGCAGCTCCATCTCCCTCGCCTCACAGCAAACAAGCAGAAGAAGTAGGTCTCCCATACACCGGGGGTGTCTTCTCCCCCAAAATAAGCCCTAGTGCCATGATGGCGAACCTATCGCACGCGTGTTCTGCCCCAGCTACGGACCCCAAAGAACGCAGCACACACAAAGTCTGTACAAACCTTAAGTTTACTAAAATAAATTCAGTTTTTCAAACAAAGGCTGTTAATTAACTTTAACAGCCTACAAGAATCCAAAGAATAAACAATCGTAATTTTACTATGGTTGGCAGAAAGCCCAGAAGCAATTTGCAGAGAACTAAGATCAAGGCGCGAAGGAGAGGGAACAAAGTTGTTCCCTGCAAATTGTTTCAGTCGGGGTTCCTCCTTAAATAGGCTAAGGGAGTGGCCAATTAGCCCCAAGCCTTACTCTCGAGGAGACCTCCTCCTGAGGAGCCACTCCTGCCTTTTGGCAGCTCTGCACGCCCGTGCATCGAGAAGAGGCTCCTCCTCTTCGTCCTCTTCACTTATGGAAGCTTCTGGAGGTTCTGAAGGCCCTGGCTGAATCACCGCCTCTGGCACCACATCTTCTCCAGCCTCCTCGTTGTCTGACTCGAGTACCAGCTGCCCAGGCTGCTGGCACAGCACCACACCAGCCTCCTCACTGTCTGAATCAGCTACTAGCTGCACAGGCCGCTGATGGGCCTCAACACTACCCTAGTTCTTATTTTGGGACCCAAAAGAAAATAAGACCCGGTCTTATTTTGGGGGAAACATGGTATATAAGCTAAAGAGGAACAGGAGAAAAAAAAATCCTGCTGATGACGTTATCTAGTCTAGTAATGAAACATTCAGAAATGAAACAAGCTTGGAGCGCAAAAACCGCTGGCAAAATCTATAACCCGAGCTACAAAGTATTTTCTATTTTTTTCCGCTGTAAAAATAAACGTACCTCAATAACTTCAATCACCACTGCATCCAGGTTTTTGAGAACCGAATCCCCAACAATTTGCTTGACCTTTACGGTTGAAAAGAAAGACACACGTATATAAAATCCAAACGTTTGCAAAACATTTTTTGAGCAGAATGTGGATTGTGTGGGTGAGCGCATTACGGGGAGTCCTTGACTTGTAACTATTTCTTTAGCAACTGTTCAAACGAAGGGAAGCGGGAGAAGTCCTTCGGGACAATCACCCATCTTTATCTCCCTTGACACGCTGCCAAAGACCTAATTGGCAAAGTCACACGGAGTCTAGAATCAAACAGAGATGCCGACTGGGAACAGAATTAACAATGTTGCTTTCCTACAAAGGCCCCACATGCCTTTGCTTCTCTTTAATATCTTATGGGAGGGGCCAATCATCTCCAGGCCTTACTCCTGAGTTGTCCCTTTTGTTTTAACTGTTCTTGCCTTCTGGCAGCTCTGCGCATGCGTGCACTGGGAACAGGCTCCCTCTGTTCCTCTGCCTCTCTGCTGTCCGACTCTGAGGGCTCCAGAGTCCACGCATAACTCCCAGATGGCCCTGGCCCCATCTCTCCCTCTGAAGCAGAGCCCTCGTCCGAGCCTTCCCCAGACTCCAGGACTGGCCCATGTTCCTCCCCAGCCTCCTCACTGTCCGAATCTGCTGCCAGCTCCACAGGCTGCTGGCGGACCACAACAGGAGTATAAATCCTTCCATTCCCCACCATCTTCTGTCAAGAGCTGAAGAAGCTTCTTGGATGAGAAGCGAAATGTCTTCAAAGAAAAACAAGGAAGTCCAGTTGCCTCTTGGAAAAACAAAGCACCTTTGGGACAATCATGGCCTGGATAACTGAGAATCTCCATAGATTTTTATCCTACCTTATTCTCCCAGGGGCAGCCCACTTACCATGTTCAACAACTGGCGAAGCATTTCAAGCGGAATGTTAAACTCCTTGTTACTGATCCCATTGAAGAGGGGCGAAACAGAGAAACTGGAGCTGATGGTGGAGAAATAATATTCGGGATCGACAGCGCTCCCATCCGGCAGATAGGAACCTGCTTATTAAAGAAGGGAAGAGAAAAATGGTAACCAAATTCTTTTGTCGCCCACGTGTCAGGGTCCAAGTAATAGACCCATAGCAAACAAAACTCCCGGGCAGATAGATTCCTCCAAGAACGGTTTTATTGGCTATATCCGTGATGGCAAACCTGTGGCACACGTGCCACAGGTGGCACACAGAGCCCTGTCTGCGAGCACGCCAGCTATTACCCCAGCCCAGGTCCACCACCATGCATGCGCGAGGGGCAGGGCCTTCCCCCATCTCCGCAAGTTCCCAGAGCACCCTACTTTCTCCTCCATTTCTGCCGCCCATGCCTTTCCCAATTTCTGCAGATTCCCCCCCCAGCGCGCCCTACCTTTCTATTCCATTTCTGCCACCCCCACCAACCTGGAAGCCAAAACGGGGTGCAGGGGCACCGTGTGAGGGCCCCCCGCACCCCGTTTTGGCCTGGAAAGCCACCTGCACCAACTGTTGTGACCCAGGCCCAAGTAGGTATTATCAGACGCAATCAGTTCGAAAACAAACAGACTTTATTAGAACAGCTGAGAATTAACTCATTCTCAGCACAGTCCAATCTAATTCAAAACAAATTCTTCATAACACAATTCTCCTGCTCCTGCTGTCCGTACACCCAACTCCCTTCTAACACTGATGATGTTACCCAGTCTGGTAATGAAACGTCTAAAAGAAACCACCAATCTCAGAGGGCACCAAGGACCCCACAGTCCCTCCTCCTCTTTCTCAGTCCTCCCCTTCTCCTCCTCTCCGCATACCCCACTCCCTTTAGCACTGATGATGTTACCTAGTTGGGTCATGGAACGTCTGCAAGAAAACCAAGCTCAGAGAGCACCAAGGACTCCTCGCGTTAGTGGCTGCTGTTCAGTCGGCACAGAACAAGAATATTCAGTGACCAGAGATGGAGCCAAGTTGGCAAAGGACCCACAGGGTCTAAATTTTATATATATCTTATATTCTACATTCATTTAAGATTTTTATTTTGCAAAAAGGAGAAAGAAATACCTTCAAAATACTGCATAGCCGTTCCTCCTGGAGAACCGGGCAGGGGGATCCCACGATCAGGGCTGACCTGAAATGCAGAGACAGGCATGATAATAGCATCCAATGGGGCTGGCCTTCGCTCTGTCCTACCAATTAGGTGGGAAAAACCAAGATGGCAGTTAAAATATTTTGAAGAAGGGCCATCGCCCCCTAATTTCTCCTGATGGGTTGATGGTCTTTCGAAATCCAAGCATCGGTCGGGCTTGAAGAGTCGAGACCTCACATTAAGTCCCAGTTCAGCTGATTTATTGCTCATGCCTCTACAGTAACATAAGAATCTAGCCCACTTAACGGCCGTGACTGGGAGGATTTTTCATCAGGTCCGCCTGATCCGCCAGTTGCGTCCCTTTCTGGATCGGGACTCGCTACACACGGTCACTCATGCCCTCGTCACCTCTCGTCTGGACTATTGTAACACTCTCTACATGGGGCTCCCCTTGAGGAGCACTCGGAGGCTCCAACTGGCGCAGAGTGCGGCCGCGCGGGTGGTAATGGGAGCAACGTAGATGTTGTGGCCCCGCCCTCTGAGCCTGTCCCATCGAAGGAAGAAAGCTCCGAGCATGAGGAAGAGGAGTCAGCCAGGCCTCCCTCTCCAGGCCCCTCCCCTCTGGCACTGTCTCAGGTGCCGGCCGAGGGAGAGGAGATTAGCAGAGAGACAGGTGGCTCGGATGAGAGCGGGGGAGAGACATCATTCCTGGACGCACGCCTCCGAAGGCGTGATAAACGATTGCAGCAGCTCAGGAGGCGTGCTAGGGATTAGAACTGAGTCACTGGACCACACCCCAGAGACTATATAATAGAGGGTGGTGGCCAGTGATCCTTGTGACGAACAAAACTAACCTTGGATAGTCACTAAAGCCTCGTTCGGAACTGCTGGGAGGAATATTTATTGTTGTTGGACGTTTGGAAGCTGAGTATTTATCTTTCTGTTTTCTGTGGAAATAAAAGCACTTGGCAGACGGCGTGTATATCGCTGCCAAGTTGGAGATAAAGAGCTGGGTGTGTTCCAAGTGCTTCCTTAACCCTCGGCTGGCTGTGTTTGTGTGTGTGTGTGGACGGGGACAGATCAGTGGAGCTCCCATATAATGCCTCTCCTGCGCGAGCTGCACTGGCTCCCGGTGGTCTTCTGAGTGCACTTCAAGGTTCTGGTTATCACCTTTAAAGTGCTCCATGGCTTAGGATCTAGTTATCTACGAGACCGCCTGCTACCACCAATAGCCTCCCACCGGCCAGTACGCTCCCATAGAGAGGGGCTCCTCCGGGTGCCGTCGGCCAAACAATGTCGACTGGCGGCCCCGAGGGGGAGAGCCTTCTCTGTGGAGGCACCTACAATCTGGAACAAGCTCCCCCCGGAGATACGGAGGATCCCGGATCTGCACACCTTCCGTCGCACGCTTAAAATGTTTTTCTTTCATCAAGCTGGCCTGGCCTAAATCTTCTCCTCTTTTAAATTTAAATTTTAAATACAAATTTTAATCTGTTTAAATTATGGGGTATTTTAAATTCAGCCAAATTATTTAATTTGTTTTTAATCTATTTTAAATGTTTGTATCTCTGTGTTTTATCTTCTGGCTGTTCACCGCCCTGAGTCCTTCGGGAGAAGGGCGGTATAGAAATTTAATAAAATAAAATAAAATAATA
Organism: Pantherophis guttatus; assembly: GCF_059756535.1. Classification (NCBI taxonomy): domain Eukaryota; kingdom Metazoa; phylum Chordata; class Lepidosauria; order Squamata; family Colubridae; genus Pantherophis; species Pantherophis guttatus. Next base: position 7,893,047 of record NC_142079.1, on the reverse strand, counting down.
CATCAATAAAATAAACTAAAGGCCAGCATTAAATTGGTGCTAGGTAAGAGTTAAGCTTTTGTGGCTAAGGAGGGACTAGAATTTACCATCTCCTGGTGATTGGCTCAAAATCACCCAGCCAGCTTTCATGCCGAAGGCGGAACTAACCATCTCCTGGTGATTGGCCCAAAGTCACCCAGCCGGTTTTCATGTCTAAGGTGGGACTAGAATTCACCATCTCCTGGTGATTGGCTCAAAATCACCCAGCCAGCTTTCATGCCATAGGTGGGACTAGAATTTACCATCTCCTGGTGATTGGTCCAAAGCCACCCAACTGGCTTGTGTCTAAAGCAGGACTAGAATTCACCATCTCCTGGTGATTGGCCTAAAGTCACCCAGCTGGCTTTCGTGCCTAAGGCAGGACTAGAACTCACAGTCTCCTGGTTTCTAGCCTGGTGTGTTAACCCCTTAATTGCTCCAGGCAGAGTTACTTTTCGTCATCATCTGGACCACTATTTTTACTGTGCAAATTTTCAAGATTAAATACCCTCACCCACGTGCTTAGTTTTTCCAGCTAGATTGGAAACGCAATTCTAGGCGCAACATCTGGTCGGTGTCAAAGGGAGCCCGGGATACAGGTAAGGTTTTCTATTCTAAAAGCAACCCCACCTGTGTGATGCTGGAAATGCTGCTCGTTTTCCTCTTCAAAGATCCTTCTTGGCAGACGGTCAGCAGGGAGTTGGGAAGGATGGAGCGGAAGTCATTGAAGGAACGCCTCCGTATCCCATCCAGTTCGCTGGAGGCCCGGTGGGAATGGGGGCTCACTTTGGGGAAAAGCTTGGACAGCAGAGCCTCTTCTGAGTGGCTGTAGCGACCAAACGCTCGGGATATTCCAATCAGACAAGGCAGGGCGTATTTGCACAAATATTCTGGAAAAGCAAGAAGTAGGGGGTTTAAAGAGCCGAGGTGGCACAGTGGTTAGAGTGCAGGCACTGCAGCCTACTTCTGCTGACTGCCTGCAATTTGGCAGTTCGATTCTCACCAGGCTCAAGGTCGACTCAACCTTCCGTCCTTCCAAGTTGGGTAAAATGAGGACCCAGATTGTTGGGGGGCAAGAGGCTGACTCTGTAAACCGCTTTGAGAGGGCTGTAAAAGCACTGTGAAGCGATATATAAGTCTAAGGGCTATTGCTATTATCTGCCTCATCTGATAAAACAGCTGCCCCCAATCTTTGGGGCGCAAGGGACCGGTTTCGTGGAGAGAGGTTTTTTCACGGACTGGAAGGAGCGTGGTTTTGTATGCTTTCTCCCGCCCGTGGATGGGGCTTTGCTTGTTTGCGCGACCCGGTTTCTGGCATGCTGCCGGCTCGGTTTCGGTCTGCAGCCCGGCTGGCTGTGGACCCCTGCAAGAAAATGTTTCTTCCAACCGGCAGTTGCTATGTTGGTTTTCTTTAGAATAACAGAGTTGGAAGGGACCTTGGAGGTCTTCTAGTCCAACCCCCTATACCAGTGATGGCTAACCTTTTTGCCATCGCGTGACAAAAGTGGGGAGTCGTGCGGGGGGGGGGTGTCGCACATGCGCATGCCCACACCCATAATTCCATGCCCCCTGACCCCCCACGCCCCGTTTTGGGCCTACCTGAACCCTCCAGAGGGCAAAAAACACCTCACCCACCCCTCTGGAGGGCAGAAATGGCCCATTTCCCGACTTCTGGTGGGCCCAGGTTCCAGAAGCTTTCCTGGAGGCTGGGGAGGGCGAAAACGCCCTCTCCCGCCTCCCCCGGAGGCTGAAAACGCCCTCTCAGAGTCTCCGCATGAACTCTGTACTTACCTGGCATCCAAAATGGGCCGCGTGGAGACTCCTGGGAGGGGAGGCATGGGCGGGGCCAGCCAAAAATCAGGTAGCTGGCGCACGCATGCGCACTGGAGCTGACCTAGGGCAACGACTCACGTGCCCGAACATATGGCTCTGCATGCCACCTGTGGCATACGTGCCATAGGTTCACCATCATGGCCCTATACCCGTGATGGCGAACCTATGGCACGCGGAGTCATATTGATGGGTACGCGAGCATTGGCTTAGCTCAGCTGCAGCGCACTTGAGCGCGCAGGCCAACTGATTTTCAGGCCTTCTGGGCACACAGGAGTGGAGTGGAGTGGAGTGGAGTGGAGTGGAGTGGAGTGGAGTGGAGTAGAGTAGAGTAGAGTAGAGTAGAGTAGAGTAGAATAGAATAGAATAGAATAAATATTGGAATGTAGAATAGAATAGAATAGAATAGAATAGAATAGAATAGAATAGAATAGAATAGAATAGAATAGAATAGAATAGAATTTTTTATTGGCCAAGTGTGATTGGACACACAAGGAATTTGCCTTGGTGCATATGCTCTCAGTGTACATTGTGGCTGTAAGTTGAGGACTAACTGTACTAGTCATTTGCAGATAAAAACAGTGGGAGAAAAATTTAATATTTGCTGTTACAAGGAGCAATATCACATCGGAGACGTATCTTGCTTACCTTTATCCTGGATCTGCGGAGATTGACACATCCCCAAGAGAACTTGCATCACTTGTAAAATTGGCTCCAAAACCTGTAACAATAAAAGCCGGCAATTAGAAATAAAAATCTAGGGGCAGAATTAACATTACATAAACACGTTGAATGTTGTTAACAATTGAGGATAGCCTAAAATAACAAAACACGAACAGTAATGTTAAGTTACAGAATGAAGTAATAACGTTAAATGTCAGAATGTTGAAACAAAGATCAAGCCAGAGCTGTAATTAAAATATTTCCTTCTATGTTTCTAAGCACCTGATTGCTAACAGTTGAAAACATGTTTTTCAAAAAGAGAGTTCAGCGGTTTGAAGTCGGAAGTTAACTGGTGAAGTTTACTCACCCAGTAATAATTTAGGTCCTTATCTCGTTATGAATGAATGGCCTCCACTTGGCTAATGCAACAAGGACAGAGATGCTGTTCTCACTTAATGGCGATAAATTGTGACCGGAATTTCTGTCGCTAAGCAATGCAGGTGTAAAGTGCAACTTTGTGTGACTGTACCAGTTATGATGGCAGTTCTGGTAGTCCCTGGGTTGCCATCGTTAACCAAATCACCGTTGGTCATTAAACAAAGACCTCACATGACTGTGGCTTCTAACTTCCTGCTGGCTTTTCTACAACCTCTAGCTTGCAGAAAAAAATGCTTTTAAAAGCCTCTGACGATCCCAGCTGAGTTTGCCTGATCATCAGAGGCTTTTAAAAGCATTTTTTTTTCTGCAACCTCTTAAGGTTGTAGAACAAATGCTTTTAAAAGAAAAAAAAAAATGGCCACGCCCACCCAGTCACATTACCACCCCCCCACCAAGCCACGCCCACAGAACAGGTAGTAACCAATTTTACATTTCACCACTGTTCCACACCCATTTGCACTACTCAGGTGACCCTGAGGACAAGCGGCCTCAACGACTCTCTCAAAGGATGCAAATGACCAGCTGTCGGCAAGGAGTGTAAATCCTTCCATTCCCCCACCATCCAGTCAGAGCTGAAGAAGCTTCTTGGATGAGAAGCGAAACATCTTCAAAAGAAAAACCAGAAAGTCCCGTTGCCTCTTGAAAAAAAGCACCTTTGGGACTTTAAAATGATAGAAAAAAATAATAAGTCAATGCGTTGAATGGCAGGTGACCACTCTTACCTGCTCTCTTAAAGACGCATCTCTGTAGGCCACATCGGACAGCAAGGTCACCAAACAGAAGCTGAAGTTTTCTGCGACTGGAAGGGTGCCTATAAGTGTGATAATTAATGGAACAGGATTGCGATTAACCAGATGAATGCACGCCAGCGATCCACCCTAGACCAAGACGTGGGAGGATCAGCCAGCTTTTTAATTTATTTATTAATTAAATTTATTCCCCCCCACTTCCCATCTCATTAGTGAGCCATGGAAGTGAACACTGTGCTAAACCTTCATCCCTCTTCTTACTGCCTTACCTCACAAATCCAGATTTACGAAGCTGACATCAGGTAATCTAGCCTAAGCCAATGTTTCTCAACCTTGGGGATTTTTAAGAGGTGTGGACTTCAACTCCCAGAATTCTCCAGCCAGCATGAGGAATTCTGGGAGTTGAAGTCCATGCTGATGTGGTCTGCTGGCAGCCAGGGGGGCTGGCAGCAGAGTCAGACAGTGAGGAGGTTGGGGAGGAACAATGGGCCAGTCTTGGGGGCTGGGGAAAGCTTGGACGAGGGCTCTGCGTCGGAGGCAGAGAAGGAGCTAGACAGCAGTGAGGCAGAGGAACAGTTGGAGCCCGTTCCCAGTGTGCGCATGCGCAGAGCCTGCCAGAAGACAAGAGCAGCTCAGAAAGCAGGGTCGACGTGGGAGTAAAGCCACAACTTGGAGGTGATTGGCCCCTCCCATAGGAAACAAAAGAGGAGCGAACGGGGAGGGGGCTTTTGCAGGAAATAATTCGGTTGGTCGGTCGTTTCAAGAGTGGAAAGTTCTGTTCGTGACTCTAAGAGACTCTGTGCCAGGTTTGGCCTTGTACTGCGTTTGGAAACAAGTTACTTTGGCAAGCAAGAGGAGGTGTGTTGATAAATATTCATTTGAAAAACTGTTTGGACAGGCCTTGCTGACTGTGAATGAAAGGAATTCACAGTCGTGTAAATAAAAGCGGTTTTGCCGAGACCAAGACTCTGCTTTTTAAGAGAGCCTAGGTCAGAACACATGCATCTTAAAGTTGCCAAGTGTTGTGCCTCCGTTATCTGAGCCGGTGTCATCGGCAGGAGAGGACTCCGAGAGTGAAGGAGAGGAGTTGGCAAGGCCTCCCACTCCAGGACCCTCCTCTCTGGCAATGCCTTCGGTGTCTGAAGGGCAAGAGATAGGGCCGGGGCCAAGCACGTCCACGCAGCCACAGATGGACAGTGATGAGGGTAATGAGTCTTGGCTGGATCCACGCCAGCGTCGCAGAGATAAGCGCGCGCAACAGAAGAAAAGGTGTGCCCGAGATTAGGCTGAGTCACTGGACCCCACACTCCACAGGATATAAAAGGGAGCGTGGTGGCCAGTCAAACCTTGTGACGAACAAAGCTGAAAACTTCCACGCCATTCTGCACTGCCGGACTTTTGGCTATAGACTTTGCTGGATTATCTCTGGACTTGATTGACTCCGTAATTATTGAGCTGTTTCTTTTGATGTACCAGGAGTGGGGAGAAGTTATCTCTCTTCTTCGTAAATAATAAACTCTTGGCAGGCAGCCACTAGGTTGTTGCCAAGTTCCGTTATCATAAGGAAAAGGATTTTGCTGGCTGGTTTGGTCTTTAACTCTTGAACATCTGTTGGTGTGTGTGCATGGGGACAGAACACCAAGGTTGAGTGAGACATACTGGCCTAAGCCTAAAATCTGGCTAAACTCCTCCCTGCCCTCCCCCCCAAAGTTTAAAAAGTCACCTCGGCCTTTTCGCGAATTGCTTTCTTCAATCCATTGCACTTTGGGAAGGCCCCTCAGTAGCCGGAGAAGGTAAGGGATGAGTGAATCTTTGTGCTGGAAGAACAAATTATTTTGTTTAAAAAAAAATAAATGTTACAACCACAACAGAATGCATGCGGGAAAAATGTTATCTCGATACTCTAAGAATGAGGCCAAGCTCAGCTCAAACGCACTGCACAAATCATCAGAATAATCTGCACCACACGGCTAATAAGATTGAGCAGAAAATACAAAGAAAAGGGCTTCACGAAAAGAAACAATCCAAGCCAACCAATTAGGCCAGTGTTTATCAACCATAGGAACTTCAACTCCCAGAATTCTACAGCCAGCAGAGGGAATTCTGGGAGTTGAAGTTCCACACATCTAAAAATCACCCACCTTGAGAAAGTTTTAAACAAATTAACGTGGCTAAACAAATTTAGCAGACCTGAGATATTACGGTGTTTTAATAGTTTTATTTCAGTATACTGAGTTTGTGGCCGTGCCCTGGAGAACCTGAGGAAGGATCGGTTGTAAATTTTTTTTTTTTTTAAATGGATTTGTGAATAAGGGGAATGGTACCTGCAGGTCAGATTCTATGAGAAAAATTCCCAGTGCAATCACGGCATCTCTGCGGCGTTCGTCCAGCTGAAAAATCCCATGGATATCCACGGGACACATGCACAGAAGTTTTTGGACCTATGGGAGAAATAAAGGGGAGGATATACAGGTAAACCTCAAAGTACGACCAAAACTGAGCCCCAAATTCCTGTTGCTAAGTGAGACCGCCCTTAAGTGAGGTTTGCAAATTTCTGGGGCTAAGCAAGACATTTTGGTAAGTGAGTTTTGCCCCATTTTACGACCTTCCTTACCACACTTGTTAAGTGAATCACTGCAGATGTTAAGTTAGTAACATGGTTGTTGAGTGACTCTGGCTTCCCCATTGCCTTTGTCAGAAGGTCGTAAAATAGGACAAAACTCACTTACCAAATGTCTTGCTTAGCAACACAAATTTGGGGGTCAATTTGTGGTCATGTCAAGGACTACTTGTATAAATGTATAGTATACTCATATTGTACATTGCCATCCTACACGTTAGATGCAAGCTCTAAGCAATTCAATAGGTAAAACTTTAGAAGATCGCACTTTGAGATCATCTTCTTCTTTTAATGACCCCATAATCCCTTGCGGGGTGGAGTCTTTGGCAACTGAATGGAGCTGAGTGTTTACTGGCCGGATGCCCTTCCTGTCGCCAATGCGGAGTTTTGTTCAGCAGATCTATTCTCAGTGTGCCCAGAGAGAGAAATATCTGCCTCTACCTAGGATCGAACTCACAGCCTCCTGATTGTGAGGCGAGAGCTACACCTCTAGGCCCACCGCATCCCTCTAAGTTTGCCCTTTGAGATACTTTTCAGAAATCAGTATTTCTGTAACTAGTGTTTATTTATCCCTCCTTTGTTCTTAATTCTTCATTGCTCTCTGACCAATGAGCAGAGGTCTTCAAACTTTGGCAACTTTGACTTATGGACTTCAACTCCCAGAATTCTCCAGCCAGCATAGAGAAGTCCACAAATCTCAAAGCTGCCAAATTTGAAGTCCTCTGCAATAGAGGTATAGCCTAACCCACTTAAATGCCACTGCCATATAGAGTTCATGCAATCTGGTAGGGACCAGAACAAATCTTTCTGTATTATTGAAATATTCTTACCCATTTTGCCTACTAAACAGTCCTAAAAACAAAATATGTAAGGAAGACATCATAATAATCAGCCAAAAAATAAAACTTATGAACACGGGAACGAAAGCCACATCATTACAGTGGTTGAATATGGTCTCAAATGAAAACCTGAACTGTAGGTTAGGTTACGTAATCCGCAGAAAGACAGATGAATGACAAACCAGCTGAAGATAACTTGGCGTGCAGAAAAATTGTAGCGAAATCTGCGATTGTGTGTGTGGAAGAACACAAAACAGGTTGCAATAACCATATATGTGCATTTTCTTTTAGTTTGCTTTCTTTTACTGTCTGCAGTTGACTTTAGCAAATGTTTATTGAAGTCCGGCAAAAGTTTATTTTGACTTCGTGCCTTTAGCAGTTACAACTTTACAACCTTAAAAGAAAACAATCATTCTATGCTGAAAAAGAAACAGCGAATACACTTTTTACCAAAACAACCAGTCACCAAGTTTAGAAGGAATCTCTCTAAACCAGTGCTTTCCAAAGTTGGCAATTTTAAACTGCGTGGATTGCAGAATTGCTGGTTGGGGAATTCTGGGAGTTGAAGTCCACATATCTTAAACCTATCAAGTTTGAAAAAAAAAAACCTGCTCTAAACTAAGAAGCTGATCCTGTGCTTAATTACTTAAAAAAATTCCACAATAATCTAGGCGGCTTACTCCCAAGCAGAACATTCAACACATCAACTCAGACATAAATCTGATTTAATCCAAGCTACACCTACATAGAATAGAATAGAATTCTCAATTTGACCAAGTGTGATTGGACACACAAGGAATTTGTCTTTGATGTATATGCTCTCAGTATACATAAAAAGACAAGCAAGAATCATAAGGTACAACACTTAATGATGGTCATAGGGAACAAATAAGCAATCAAATCATACTAGGAAACAATCAATATAAATTGTAAGGATACCATCAACAAGGTTACATTGGGTAATAATGAAAATTCACCAGAACGCAAAGAAGCAATGACTGACTATAGTTATATTGACTGGACAGATCATCCTAGCAAAAAGGAGGTCTACCAAATTAAAAAAAAATAATAATAGAAGAGCTGAATGGTTTGAGAACACACATATATGCTGCAGAGACCAAAAGATATTGCAAAATTCCTTTTTTAAAAAAAGACAATGAACAATGTTTCTGAAACTAAACAGGTAGAAACATTTCTAATTGCCCAGAGAAAGTGTAAACACAATTCACATGCGTAATTTTGCTAGAGCACAAGCATTTCCCAATAATGCCGTACCTGGTTATGTAAATCTTTGTGATCACCTGACAAACAGGTGGCAAAGAAAAGCACTGAACTTTCACTCAAGTTCACCGCTATCATGTCACCCCTAATTCTTCTTTTCTTTAGACTAGCTTAGCCAGACCCAAAATCTGCAGTCTTTCTTCATATGGTTTAACTTCCAGGCCTTTGATCGTTTTAGTTGCTCTTCTTTGAACTTTTAGAATAGATGGGACCTCGGAGGTCTTCTAGTCCGGCCCCCTTGTTCAAGCAGGAGACCCCATTTCAGACAAGTGGCTGTCCAGTCTCTCCTTAAAAACCTCCAGAAGAGACTGGACAGACCCTTGTCTGAAACGGTCTAGGCAGGGTCTCCAGCTTGAGCAAGGAAGCTGGACTAGAAGACCTCCAAGGTCCCTCCCAGCCCTATTCTGATTGATTGATTGAAATGGTCTCTAGGATCTCCTGCTTGAGGCAAGGGGGCTGGACTAGAAAACCTCCAAGGTCCCTTCTATTCTTGATTGATTGATTGATTGGAATGGTCAATGGAGGAGAAGATCTCCAAGGTCCCTCCCAGTTCTATTCTGATTGATTGATTGATTGATTGATTCAAATGACTCTAGGGTCTCCTTGAGCAGGAGCTGGTGGGGCTGGACTAGATGACCTCCAAGGTCCTCCCAGCTCTACTGATTGATTGATTGGAATGGTCAATGGAGTAGAAGCCCTGCCAAGGTCCCTCCCAGTTCTATTCTGATTGATGGATTGAAATGGTCTAGGTAGGATCCCCTGCTTGAGGCAAGGGGGGGCTGGACTAGATGACCTCCAAGGCCCCTCCCAGCTCTACTGATTGGTTGATTGACTGATTGGAATGGTCAATGGGAGTAGAAGCCCCGCCAAGGTCCCTCCCAGTTCTATTCTGATTGATTGATTGATTGACTGATTGATTGATTGACATGGTCTAGGATCCCCTGCTTGAGGCAAGGGGGCTGGACTAGATGACCTCCAAGGTTCCTCCCAGCTCTACTGATTGATTGATTGATTGGTTGGAATGGTCAATGGGAGTAGAAGCCCTGCCAAGGTCCCTCCCAGTTCTATTCTGATTGATTGATTGACTGATTGATTGATTGACATGGTCTAGGATCCCCTGCTTGAGGCAAGGGGGCTGGACTAGATGACCTCCAAGGTTCCTCCCAGCTCTACTGATTGATTGATTGATTGGTTGGAATGGTCAATGGGAGTAGAAGCCCTGCCAAGGTCCCTCCCAGTTCTATTCTGATTGATTGATTGGTTGACTGATTGATTGACATGGTCTAGGATCCCCTGCTTGAGGCAAGGGGGGGCTGGACTAGATGACCTCCAAGGCCCCTCCCAGCTCTACTGATTGGTTGATTGACTGATTGGAATGGTCAATGGGAGTAGAAGCCCTGCCAAGGTCCCTCCCAGTTCTATTCTGATTGACTGGTTGATTGACTGATTGATTGACATGGTCTAGGATCCCCTGCTTGAGGCAAGGGGGGGGGGCTGGACTAGATGACCTCCAAGGTCCCTTTCCAGCTGTACTGATTGATTGATTGATTGGTTGGTTGGAATGGTCAATGGGAGTAGAAGCCCTGCCAAGGTCCCTCCCAGTTCTATTCTGATTGACTGGTTGATTGATTGATTGACATGGTCTAGGATCCCCTGCTTGAGGCAAGGGGGGGCTGGACTAGATGACCTCCAAGGTCCCTTTCCAGCTCTACTGATTGATTGATTGATTGATTGACTGATTGGAATGGTCAATGGGAGTAGAAGCCCTGCCAAGGTCCCTCCCAGTTCTATTCTGATTGACTGGTTGATTGACTGATTGATTGACATGGTCTAGGATCCCCTGCTTGAGGCAAGGGGGGGGGCTGGACTAGATGACCTCCAAGGCCCCTCCCAGCTCTACTGATTGGTTGATTGACTGATTGGAATGGTCAATGGGAGTAGAAGCCCTGCCAAGGTCCCTCCCAGTTCTATTCTGATTGACTGGTTGATTGATTGATTGACATGGTCTAGGATCCCCTGCTTGAGGCAAGGGGGGGGCTGGACTAGATGACCTCCAAGGTCCCTTTCCAGCTGTACTGATTGATTGATTGATTGGTTGGTTGGAATGGTCAATGGCGTAGAAGCCCTGCCAAGGTCCCTCCCAGTTCTATTCTGATTGACTGGTTGATTGACTGATTGATTGACATGGTCTAGGATCCCCTGCTTGAGGCAAAGGGGGGGGCTGGACTAGACGACCTCCAAGGTCCCTTTCCAGCTCTAATTCTACGATTGACTGATCAGTTTTCCGCGGCCAGCCCTCTTTATCCTCCTCCTCCTCCTCCTCCTCCCGGCTGCTAATGCTGCCTTATGAGCTCTTGCTTTTTCCCCCAAGAAGCCCCCCCTCCCCCAGCCCCAGCCGCCCCCTCCCCCCCCCCGGCTGCACCTTCTCGAGCGGGGCGGGTCTCTGGACGGCCAGCGAGCGGGCGAGCGACAGCACCGTGTTGAAGTAGAAGCCCCGCGACGAAGCCGGGCTGCCTTGCCTCTCGGAGCGCGCGGCGGTGACGGCGGCCGCGGTGGCAGCCGCCGCGGTCGCCACGGCCAGCGCCGACATCTTGGTTGGAGCTGAGGGGAGACAGAGAAGCCGCCTCAGCAAGACGCCACGCCCCTCACGCCGGGCCACGCCCCTCACGCTCCTCACGCAAGGACGGGAGAGAGCGGCGGCCGGCTCTTCTCGCGAGAGCTGCCGCCGAGATGGCTCCGGCGCAGGCGCGCTAGCCTTTTTTTGGTTTGTTAACCCCGCCCCCTCCGCAAGAGCTGTAGCTCCGCCCCCTCCCTCTAATCACGGGATGGTTCGACCCGGCGGCCTTGTCCGTGACCGGAAGTGAGGCAGAGGTCGAGTAGCCCGTGGGTGGCGCCTGAGGGAAACTCCCGGGTGGGCGGTTAATCGCCGGCTTTGTCTCTTCGGAGAAGGCGACGACGTTGGCTTTCTTCAACGGCCTGCCTTTCCCCCCCCTTTCTGGCGCTTCGGGGGTGGGGGGGAGGTGAGGTTCCACAACACCCCTGCGAGGTAGGCTGGGCTGAGGGGGAAGGGGGCGGCTGAGGTGGCGTCGCGCTTGTTTATCCTGCCAGTGGGGTGGTGGTGGGAGGCGGATTTGTTAAAAAAAAAAAATAAATTAGACGTTTTAATCCTATCCTAGTACAGGTCTCCTGCGTGAGCAGGGAGGGGGCTGGACTAGATGACCTCCAGGGTCCCTTCCAGTTCTGTTACTGTTATGGTGGCTCTATCCAATGTATAGACTTTGTTTCTTTGGCCCTTCTCGGAGTGGGAGGGGGGTGTCTCTGAGCGAGGCCTCACAACGGCCCCGTGAGGTAGGCTGGGCTGAGATAGATGACCTCAAGAGCCCCTCCTGGATGGGCTTCCCTGACAGAATGAAGGTTGAGAATTGGGGGGGGGGGTTGTCCCAAGTTTTAATGACCCCATTACCGACTAGCGTCTTCCCCAACTGAGTGATTTCCACTAAAGGTGGGACTACAGTGCCCATCATCTGCAGCTAATCTGGCCCAGGTAACCTGGCTGCCTTCGGGTGTGTTGTGTTCCCATTTGTTTAAAAACATTTTATATAGCTGCCCATTTCTCAGCCAATTCAGGGCTAATCCCAATCAAAAAATTTATATATATATATATATTATATATATACAGTAATATATATATTACTGCAAAAGACCCCTCACATAAGCCTGATGATGGCAGATGAGATTCTGTCAAAACGTCGCTTCTACCCTTTTAGGGATATGTTCACAATTACATGGGAAGAAACCCAAAATATTAACTCTACATATATATATATATATATTTATATATATATATATATATATATATATATATATATATATATATATATATATATATATATATATATATATATATAAATAAATTTTTTGATTGGGATTAGCCCTGAATTGGCTGAGAAATGGGCAGCTATATAAAATGTTTTTAAACAAATGGGAACACAACACACCCGAAGGCAGCCGGGTTACCTGGGCCAGATTAGCTGCGGATGATGGGCACTGTAGTCCCACCTTTAGTGGAAATCACTCAGTTGGGGAAGACCCATATAAAACCCATATAAAATCATTTGAAAAGCTATAAAATTCAACCGGTTAAAACATAAAAGATTAGAAACAATAAAAAAAATCTGGCTTCAGTCACCTCCAGCCAAGATTTAGTAAATAAATCAAATATGCTGTCATCTAATCTCTCAATGCTGGGGGGGAAAACAGGTATTTAACGCTTTAGGAAAGAACCTGCCATTTGTTTATGATATTTATTTATAATCTTTATTTATAATATTTATATAGCCGTTTATACCGCATGAACATGACTCTAGGCAGCATACAATAAAGTGGTTAAATCAAGAAAAAAAGTTAAACCCACACTAATACAATAGTAATGATTAATTTTATTAATGTGTGTTCAACTTTTATAATAATAAAAGCTATATTATATAATATTAATATAATATTAATATAATAATAATATAACATAATATATAAGTGTAATTAAGTGTTACTGAGTGTTTTTCTTGTGGCTCAGAAGGTTAATTCAACTGCCTAACATGCAGGAAGCCCAAGTTTGAATCCGAGTAAGGGTATGGCTAGCTGATGAGAGCTAAAAAGCTTGAAATAGATCTATACTAGTCTCCCTTTATTTCTTTATCAGCAAAATATAAATTTGATATTATATAATATATATATTATAAAAAATAATAAAAATTATTAGGCAAACAGATCAATATTCTGCATATAGTTCTGTATAACACTTTTGTGGGTTTCCCCTTTCTCTTAGAGCCCCAAGCCTGCTTGGGGAAAAAATAAAATAAAACATGTTTTCAGGGATTTCTTAATGCTAGAAAGGGTCAAGGCTGATCTCACCTCGGGGAAACATTTGGCCTCGTGGCTTGGCAATAACAATAAATTGAAATAATAGTAGAATTGGGTCAAATTAACAACCGTTTTGGGGTTTGTGTATTTTAAAAAATACCCTTTGAAGCAGGAACAAGGTTAAATAGTTTCGGGAAGTGAGGACAAGCTTCTTTTACGGAAGTGACATTGCCTTAGAGATGAAAAGAATATTTTGTTTCGGATGTTCTGCAATTATAACCCTAACTCCGTTGGAAAAGGGTTATAGAAGATGGTTCTGTAATCTGGGCAGGAATCGATAGCGATCCAAGCTGGGAAAGGATATGAAAGTCAGATTAAGTCACTTTGAGTCAATTAAAATCAAAGGAGATAAACAAGATATATTCTTGAAACACTGCTGAAAGGTACGGTCCAGTTCCTTAAATTATTCTGAAAGAGTTGATGATTAAATGCACAGTCCTTCCAAGGAATTATGTGGCTTCCTCTGTCAATAAGTGCTCATGTGTTTGTCATTTGGTGTCTTGCTACAGAGGTTTAGTAGATTGTGGTCAATAGTATTCACTATTTCATTAAGTAGTAAAACATTTACTATTTATTGAAATGGTAATGTGGAATGTTGATAACTTTGCAAAATGGGATATTATTTTTCATGGGAAAAGAGCCTGCTTTAAGCTGTATAAGTGTGGTTCTGTCAATATGCTCTGATGATAGTTTACTTATGTAAAAAAAAAACTTGTGCTTTTTTCAGTTAACTTTAAGAGTAGGGAAAATGTCAAATTTTGAACAACAAACCTTTCTTCGCGTTGGGACTGAAAACTCAGACTTGTCACTGAAATATTATATTTCAGTGAGAGATCTAAAATGAGATATTGTGAACGGGCAGTAAATTGTTCATAGGTTGTTTTTTTATTGTTGTGCTGTTTTTTTTTTTTCTTTTCCTATTTTAGATGCCAATCTATTGACTAAGATATTCTGGGTCTTGACTCATTCAATAAGAGGCAACTAATTATTTGGCTGCCTAAAACAGAATGTCTTGGGCCTTCCCTAAGAATGGCATTGGATTTGACTTTTTCTATTTCCAAGGTGACTTTGGCTACACTAGTTGCAAAAAAACCTGCCCACAAAGATGCCCGGAAAGGTGAATTGTCTGTTAGAGAGAACAGCAGGACTTGTGACTCAGCTGGTACACTTTGAATTTCCTGAAATTGTGGTTTTTGTTTTTCATAACCGGATAACCGATTTCTCTTTGGGCAAATTAGAAGATAGATGGAACACAACTACCCTATGCCTTTAATTGTTTGCTGTCCTTGTGTTGTGGCCCACCAGTGGCCTGTGCAGGTGGTAGCTGATTCAGACAGCAAGGAGGCTGGTGTTGTGATTCACCAGCAGCCTGTGCAGCTGGCACCCGAGTCAGACAATGAGGAGGCCGGAGAAGATTTGGTGCTAGAGGCGGGGGTTCAGCCAGGGCCTTCAGAACCTCCAGAAGCTCCCATAAGGGAAGAGGAAGAAGAGGAGGAGCCTCTTCTCAATGCACGGGCGTGCAGAGCTGCCAAAAGGCAGGAATGGCTCTTCACGAGGAGGTCTCCTCGAGAGTAAGGCTTGGGGCTAATTGGCCACTCCCTTAGCCTATTTAAGGAATGACGACGACTGAGGCAATTTGCAGAAAACAACTTCGTTCATATTCCTTCACGTATTGACTCCAGAAACGTCTGATCGGCTCTTGCTTCTCTCTTGTCATTTTTCCTGCAAATTGCTTCTGGGCATTCTGCCAACCACAGTAAGCTTACGGTTATTTGAAAGACTGTGTCTCAGAATTGAGTTATTATTCCTTGGACTCTCGTCGGCTGTCAATGAAGTTAAATTAACAGCCCTTGTTCAAAAAAGACAGATTTAAACTGTACTTGTGTTTGAACAACTACTAAAAAAGCTCATTAGTAGTCCTTAATTATTAAATTAAGGTTTGTACGGACTTTGTGAGTGCTGCATTCTTTGTGGTCCGTAGCTGGAGCAGAACACCTTGGAAGTTTTCACAGAAGTCTGCATTCAAGCAATTGGATGCTCTGTTTAAGTTGATCAGATTTCTATACCGCCCAACTCACCTAAGTGACACTGGATGGTTTACAGATAGTCCTCGATTTACGACCACCATTGAGCCCACCATTTCTGTTGTGAACAGCCAAACAGTTGTTAAATGAATTTTGCCCCATTTAATGACCTTTTTTGGCCACAGTTGTTAAGCAAATCACTGCAGTCGTTAAGTGAATCTGGCTTCCCCTATTGACTTTGCTTGTCAGAAGCCAGCTAGGAAGATTACACATGGCAGCCACCTGATTCTGGGATGCTGCAACCATCGGTAAATATATGCCAATCACCAAGTGCCCAAATTTTGATCATGTGACCATAGGAATGCTGCAATAGTCATAAGTCACTTTTTTCAGTGCCGTTGTAACTTTAAACAGTTTCTAAATGAATGGTTTTATTCGAGGACTGTGTGACTAAATGTAAATACGTTTCGTGATGAAAATTTGTTTCTCTTGCAGAGTTTGGCTCTTCAGCACATCGCCACCGATCCTTTTACACGAAGGACTCCGTCTTCGTCTGAACAACACACCGCTTGATTCTGTCCTTGTAAACCTAGATTATAGATAGAAGCCATCTGAACTTGGGGGCTGCAGCGATGTCGACTTTCCCCAAAAGTTGCAATCCTTTTGACGATGACGAGGATGACTTCAAGCCGGTCAAGTGGAACGAAGGAGATGAGCCTCCAAGAGAAGGTCCAGACAGACAAAGATATTTACAACAGGAAGTCATGAGGCTCTCGAAATCGACTCTAGATAGCACCAATAAGTCACTGTCTCTCATTTATGAGTCTGAACACGTGGGAGTCGCCGCATCAGAGGTAAACAAGAATCTCGAAAACATATTTTTCAGCGTTTGCGTGCTATGTAAGTAAGGCGAACAAGGTAATATCAGAGGGCTGGCGCGGTTACCTGGTTAGCTAATGAAACACCTGCAAGAAAACCAAGTTCAGAGAAGGATTCCACAGTCCTCCTCCTCCTCGCTCCTTCTCCACTCCACAAATCCCACTCCCTTCTAGCACTAATGATATTACCTAGTTGGGTAATGAAACACCTGCAAGAAAACCAAGTTCAGAGAAGGATTCCACAGTCCTCCTCCTCCTCGCTCCTTCTCCACTCCACAAATCCCACTCCCTTCTAGCACTAATGATATTACCTAGTTAGCTAATGAAACACCTGCAAGAAAACCAAGTTCAGAGAAGGATTCCACAGTCCTCCTCCTCCTCGCTCCTTCTCCACTCCACAAATCCCACTCCCTTCTAGCACTAATGATATTACCTAGTTGGGTAATGAAACACCTGCAAGAAAACCAAGTTCAGAGAAGGATTCCACAGTCCTCCTCCTCCTCGCTCCTTCTCCACTCCACAAATCCCACTCCCTTCTAGCACTAATGATATTACCTAGTTGGGTAATGAAACGTCTGCAAGAAAACCACCAAGCTCAGAGAGTACCAGCGACCCCTCCCCCATGGTTCAACAATCCTGAGCTACAAATATTGTGAACTATTGGTAATAATTATATTTCATATTGCCAGTGCTTTAGCTTAACAAAGAGAAAGCCACAGTCCCTTTTGCATGAAATGTGTTTCATTGAGGAATTAAAAATACCAGCATCCCTTTTGCCAGTTTTGTTTTGTTTTGTTTTGTTTTGTTTTGTTTTGTTTTGTTTTGTTTTGTTTTGTTTTGTTTTGTTTTGTTTTGTTTTGTTTTGTTTTGTTTTGTTTTGTTTTGTTTTGTTTTGTTTGAAACACCATGTTGTTTTTGGCAGGAACTTGTGCGGCAAGGGGAAGTCCTGAAGCGTTCTGAACGCATGGTGGATAAGATGGAACAAGATTTAAAGACGAGTCAGAAACACATCAATAGCATTAAGAGCGTCTTTGGGGGCTTCGTCAATTACTTCAAAGCCAAGCCGCAAGACCTCAAAGTTGAGCAGAATGGAGCCTCCGAATATCAAGGAAGCAACAGGTAAGACAAATTGAGGTTTTCTTCTAAGAAAGCAGGAAGTGGGTGGGCATCTGAGTTCATCCATGCCCAAGTGACATTCGGCTTGAATTTATTGTTAAGAGTTTTATCCCACCTTTATTACTTTTATGATTCAAGGTGGCAAACGATACCATAATACTCCTTCCTCTTTCCCCACGAAAATAATCCTGTAAAGTTGGTTCGGCTGAGAGAGAAGGACTGGCCCAAAGTCACCCAGCTGGCTTTCATGTTCTAAAGCGGAACTAGAAGTCACAGTCTCCTGGTGATTCACACAGTCACCCAGTCAAGTTACATGCCTAAAGTGGGACTAGAACTTCCAGTCTCCTGGCGATTGGCTGAAAGTCATCCATCCAGCTTTCATAGCTAAAGTGGGACTAGAACTCCCAGTCTCCTAGCGATTGGCCGAAAGTCACCCATCCAGCTTTCATAGCTAAAGTGGGGCTAGAACTCCCAGTCTCCTAGCGATTGGCCGAAAGTCACCCATCCAGCTTTCATAGCTAAAGTGGGGCTAGAACTCCCAGTCTCCTAGCGATTGGCCGAAAGTCACCCATCCAGCTTTCATAGCTAAAGTGGGACTAGAACTCCCAGTCTCCTAGCGATTGGCCGAAAGTCACCCATCCAGCTTTCATAGCTAAAGTGGGACTAGAACTCCCAGTCTCATAGCGATTGGCCGAAAGTCACCCAACCAGCTTTCATACCTAAAGTGGGACTAGAAATCCCAGTCTCCTAGCGATTGGCTGAAAGTCATCCAACCAGCTTTCATACCTAAGGTGGGATTAGAAATCCCAGTCTCCTGGCGATTGGCCGAAAGTCATCCAACAGCTTTCATACCTAAGGTGGGACTAGAAGTCACAGTCTCCTAGCGATTGCCGAAAAGTCACCCAGTTGGTTTTCATGCTAAAGGCAGGCCTAGGTTTCTCCGCCAGCACATTAACCACTATATGTCAGACTT
This sequence comes from Pantherophis guttatus, assembly GCF_059756535.1. Classification (NCBI taxonomy): domain Eukaryota; kingdom Metazoa; phylum Chordata; class Lepidosauria; order Squamata; family Colubridae; genus Pantherophis; species Pantherophis guttatus. The sequence continues at coordinate 7,874,698 of NC_142079.1, read as the reverse complement.
ATATATGGGATCTTTCTTTCTGAAAGAGGGTGAGAAAATAAAACAGCCATCTTCAGTGTGCAGACTTTCCAATAATTATCTGTGGGTTTGTGGTTAAACCCAAGAGGATGTTCTCAGCCTGAGCAGCTGCTTTAACCATACCCACAGTAAATAAATCGTTTAATACGGAAATATAGCAGATAGGGGGAAAATTTTTTTTTCTAACACAGTGTTTCTCAACCTTGGCAACTTTGAGATAGGTGGACTCCAACTCCCAGAATTCCACAGCCAGCTTAAAGTCCACACACTCTTAAAGTTACCAAGGTTGAGAGACATTGATAACACAAAGCTTATTTCTGTTGGGAAGCAAGTGGAGCTGTAAATGCTGAATGTGGGAAATTCCCTTTTTTGCCCTCTGTCTAGATTAAAAGAAGCATTATCCGTCAGCAAAGAGCAGGAGTCCAAGTACCAGGAGACGCATCCCAATTTACGGAAGTTGGACAACTCAGGTTTGCTTGATCTTGTTTGGCTCTCTGCATTTTATACAACTTGAACATTGTCATCGTTATTTTGGGCAGCAGTACAAGACCACCTGTGTTTATTAATCTGAAAATAAGGTAAAAGGTAAAGGTTCCCCTTGCACATATGTGCTAGTCATTCCCGACTCTAGGGGACGGTGCTTATCTCCATTTCAAAGCTGAAGAACCAGCGCTGTCCAAAGACGTCTCTGTGGTCATGTGGCCGGCATGACTCAACGCCAAAGGCGCACGGAATGCTGTTCCCTTCCCACCAAAGGTGGTCCCTATTTTTCTACTTGCATTGGTTTTTTACGTGCTTTTGAACTGCTAGGTTGGCAGAAGCTGGGACAAGTAATGGGAGCTCACCCCCTTACGCGGCACTAGGGATTCAAACCGCTGAACTGCCGACCTTTCGATCAACAAGCTCAGCTTCTTAGCCACTGAGCCACCACGGCAGTGGCTACCGAATTTTTTGGAGTATAAAACGAACCTTTTTCCCCCCTAAAAGAGGGTGGAAATGTTGGTGTGTCTTATACACCTAATACAGCCTCCTGAAGCCCCGCCCTGCTCATTTCATTTTTGCGAAAAACGGGGCCATTTTTCGCCTTTTTTTTTTTTTGCAAAAATAGGCCCGTTTTTGCCCTCCCCCAGGAGCACTCTGCAGGCCTCCCAAACCCTCTGCGTATCTCATTTTTTGCAAAAACGGGGGGAAAATGGGCCGTTTTTCACACATTTTGCGAAAAATGGGGCGCACAGAGGGTTTGGGAGGCCTGCAGAGTGCTCCTGAGGGCCAGGGAGGGCAAAAACTTTTTTTCTTGCTTACCTCTTCGAAATCTTGGTGCGTCTTATACACCGGTGCGTTTTATAGGCCAAAAAATGCGGTAAGTCAGAAAATAACCTTGCTTAATTTGGAGGGGACTGTATGCTAGTCTCATACAAGCTAGGCCCTTGAATATGACTTAGTTTTTAAAAGGGACGTCCTTGAACCTTAAGCTGGGTGTCTAAAGAACTGTCATTTTCTTCTTCCTTTCCAGACTTCAGTTCCAGTGGAAGTAGTTCAAACAATCCATCCCAGTCTGATCATTACCCCAGGAACCAGCACCTCCGTGCTTACCACCAGAAAATTGATAGCAACTTAGGTGAGTCACGATAGCCCATGTTCTCCAGTGTTAATCTTAGTTGTTTGCTCGTCTTATGATCACAACTGAGCCCCAAATTTCCATTATTGCTAAAACAGCACTGCTAAGTGAGTTTTTCCCAACTTTAGGACCTTTCTTGCCACGTTTGTTAAGTGGATCACTGCAGTTGTTAAGGAACAGGGTTGTAAAGTGAACCCGGCTTCCCTGTTCACTTTGCCTGTCAGAAGGTCGCAAAAAAGGGGATCGCATGACCTTGGAATGCTGCACGTATGTTATAAATACATGCCAGTTGCCAAGCATCTGAATTTTGATCCCATGACCATGGGGATCGTTAAGTGTGAAAATTGGTCATGGGTCACTTTTTTTTCAGTGCTGCTGTAACTTCGAACGGTCCCTAATCAAATGGTTGTAAGTTGAGGATCACCTGTATTAAGCCTTCTAGACTTTTGAGCATCTTTTTTTAAGAAGAAAATGGTCTTGTTCAAGGGTGGGCTTCAAAAATTTTAGCAAGGGGTTCTCTGCCCCTTGCTGGGTGGACGTGGCCATGGTGGGGGTGGCCTAGTCGGCTTACTGCATCACGGCGGGAGGCATTTTTGCCCTCCCCAGTCTCCAGAGGCTTTCCTCGAGCCTCTGGGAGGGCGAAAACGGCCTCCCCAGGTTCCGGAGGCCCTCTGGAGGCCATAAACGTGACTGTTTACAGCCTTCCTGAACTTCTGGTAGGCCCGTTGTTTGTCCTCCCCAAGCCTCCACGCGCACCCTGCACTTAACCTGCATCCAAAACGGGCCACGTGGGGACTCCTGGGAGGGACAAGGCAGGGTGGGCTGGGCCAGCCAGCCAGGAGTGGGATTTGGGGATTCTCCGAACTGCACCGAATCTTAGCTAGAGGTTCTCCCAAACCGCTGCAAACTCCCAACAGCTCTCCCCTAGTCTTGTTCCTATTTCCTAGCAGAGGAGGAATTGGGACAAAGCTACTAGCATTATTGTCTTTCCCAGCAGACAATATTTAGGAAAATCAAGTTAATACTTTGCAGAAACCATAGTTACTATTAAGCATGTTTCTTGAGCAACCCACAATGACCTGACTTGCAACGTGATGGTTTACTGACCCCGGTAGTTATAGTTACACAGTGCAAATAGCTGAAACCTGAAACACCCCATTTTGGCTTAATGCAGGGGTGAAATTCGCCCCGCTGGGTCAAATCCTCAAATCCTCTTTTAATTTAACCAAGGGAACCTCCTGAATAGTCTTGGATACAAACTGCCTCACAAACACCTCTGTGTTTGTCTACCTTTTGTGTTGCTAATGTTACGCTTTTGTGGGGTGGGGGGGATCTTTGCAGATGACATGTCCACCGGGCTGGGCCGACTGAAAAATCTCGCTCTTGGCTTGCAAACCGAAATAGATGATCAGGATGAGATCCTGAATCGCCTCACCGGGAAAGTGGACACCTTGGACATCAACATCAAAAGCACAGACAAGCGAATCAAGGAGGAGCTTTAAAGGAATCCTGGGGCGTCTCTCACCTCATGTTTATAAACTCAATATATTTTATGCAGCTGGGGGGGCCTTTTCTTGCCCCAGCTGCATTGGGAAAGCGCTAGAGAAAAGAGGTTGCTAGTCCATCTTGCTGTGTGATTAAAAGTGTGAATAGTCTTAAGTGCAATCTGAGAAATTTAAGCTACTTACTTTCGCGTGTAATTCATAAAAGCACTCTGAAGTGCTGCTGGAACTTCTGATTTTGGAGGAAACATCTCAATTCTGGACAATGATTGGAAAAGACGATTATACCCTGCCTTTCGGTATTCCTTTCGCCTTAATTGTAGCAGGTACGTGCATTGCCTCTTTCACTTCCTGCACATGTATACATTTTTATAAAAGGCTAGCTACATATAGTTGAACAACAGTATAAGTGCAAAGTTCGCCGTACATTTCAAAGCTGGGTTGTGACAAGATGCTTCTGGTGCATGCGATGAAAACCTCACCCTGACTCCAAACTTAAGCTACACCAATAAAGCAGTCATTATCAACTCAATGTTTATTACAGTCAAAGACCAGAGCAAGTTAAAAACACTTGAGGAATATCCCGTTAAAAATTCTAGGACGAAATAACAACAAATCTATATTTAATCTATATTAAAATTCTAGAACAAAATAATAACAGATCTATATTAAGAATCACAACTTGGCATCCAATCTAGAATTTTTAACGGGATATTCCTTTTCACTTGCTCCGGTCTTTGACTGGCATAAACTTTGACTTGAAGCAGTCATTGTGGGGGTTGGTATGTTTGTGTCAGTCTCCAAAGTACTTGCCTACTTGATTTGTGCCAGTACAATTAAACCCAAACTCAGAAAGAAAGAAAGAAAAAAGATTTAGATGAAGGCATGTCTCCAAGACTTAAAAGCTTCAGGATGCTACTTTGGGTAGGAATGCTTCAATGCAAAATAATGCCTTTTGTGGTTTTCTCTCAGCAACGCTTCTCTGGCCTGTAGCTGTTGAGCCTTGTTGACTCAATATCTTGTACAAGGCTGTTACTGCTCTAGGTCTATTTTAAAAATAATATTGGAGAAGAAACTACACGGGGGAGGCACTCTAAATTTCCACTCAACTGATTCCAATGGACCCCTTTCAACACAGTTAAATTTCACCCGTGAGATCTTGTCTCGTGCATCTGTGCCCAGGTGAACTTGTGATTGTTTGATTTGCGGCTTTCTTCCCTGATGAATGAAAGGTCCATTCCTGAAAATAGTCTTTGTCCTTATGGGTGATATTTTATTCCTGGAATGTCACTTCTCTTTTGTGTGAGTGTGTTAAATTCTACATAATCTGTCTATACTTGATAGCAAAATACCAATTTTCTTGTAAGTGTGTCTTCAGTAAATCATTACAGTGAGGAATTTTGGAAACAGCATTCATTAAAACAATTGTTTCTCCCCCGTGTTGCTATTTATTAGATACCAGCTGGAATCTTGGGCGTTTCTATGTCGATATCTCTTCAAATTGACTTTGGCTTTAATTCCTAATTCCTTGGCAGTTTGGCAGAAGCCAATTATGGCAATGCCTAAGCACATCAAATAATTACCGTAGTTCTTTAATCCACTTCTGTTTGTAAGCCAAGATAAAATTTAAACAGCTAATAACACTGCCACAATCGTGAGAAATACCTTTGCCTTCCGTCAAAGCATTTTATTTGGGCACAGTGAAAGGCAGTTTTTCCAGTTGAGATTATTTCTTCCTCCGGATCTTGTTCAGTTAGCTTTATTGATTAGCCTGTAGGCCATATCAAAGCACAAGGTGCAAGACACACACAACCAATAAAATCTTATACAAACAATTTAAAATAAAAGAAGGGTAAAATACAATAGTGGGATAAGATACAATATAATCTGATACATAAATATATAAAATAGAGTAAAATGACATACAATTATATTTCAATGTCACCCAATCTACCCCAATCAGTCCCATGTACGCAGATCTCAACCAAACCATTTTGTTTAAGTACTGTGCTGTGTTAAATGTTATTTTCAAGTTCTGGCCATACATAAAGTAAGTTGATTTGCACGCTGATGGTTTTAACATTGAAATATTACATTCAACTAGGGGAAGAGAACGCATTTAGCCTATTCTCCTTGTTCCCTTCCCGTGGAGCTAATTTAAACCTTAAAATGTTTAATAAAGAAGACTGCATAAAAGTTTTGAGGTGCACATGAAAAATAGCTGTGGATGATCCATTTGGCTGAAATAGTGAAGATACTTGCTTCTCGTGTTTTTCTAGGAAAGCAGCTTTTCATGGAGAAACTTTGGGAAGGCACCCTGGTGCTCTGTTTTAAACCCTTTGCCCACTGTGGTGGGGATGCAATGTTTTTGAAAATATCAAGGATTGTGATAATTAAAGAATTTTGGGATTTCTTAAGAGTTGCTTGGGGCGGTTGCCAAGAAGCAAAGAAGATATTTTTCATTTGTGTTGCTTTTGCTTTAGGCAAAATAATCCCCCCACTGTAACTTTCACGCTTATGTTAGCTACACCTTAAACATGATTTCAATATGCCTCTTCTTTCTGATGTCATCTCCACGCACTTCTGTCTTACCTAATTGAGAAAGTCATCTTGAACCAAGTATTGGGGTATGTACTTTATTGAACTCTTCGGTGGGCTAACTTTCTAAATTAAATATATCTTTATGGTTTCTTCAGGCATTTGGCATTTTCTCCTAACTAGACAAAACAAATTTTTGCAGAGGGAATTTGTCTTTCTCTAACCAAATATTTTTATTCTTGTAACCAGCCCTTCTTCGAGTTCTCTCAAGGGTGTGAAAAAGATATATATGTAGCTGTTTCTTTATTTTTCACGGTGTGATGGCATCGCTATAGAGCAGTGTTGGCAAACCTTTTCGGCACCAAGTGCCTAAATGGGAGCGAGCGCGCACACACGGGGGAGTGCCGGAAACCAGTCGAGCAGCTGCCTGGCGCACGAATTTCAATTGCGTGACAACGGAGAGGCTGCAACAGTCCTCGGTGTGTGTGTGGGGGGGGGGGAACCCCAGTCATCAGTACCTTTTTTCCAGTGCCCTTCTAATAGTCACTAAGTGAACGGTTGTAAGTCAAGAACTACCTATAGATCCCCAACTTTGTGTATCACGAAAGAATAGAATAGAATAGAATAGAATAGAATAGAATAGAATAGAATAGAATAGAATAGAACAGAAAATATGGAATAGAATAGAATAGAATAGAATAGAATAGAATAGAATAGAATAGAATAGAATAGAATAGAAATAAGGAATAGAATAGAAAATATGGAATGGAATAGAATGCAGAATAGTATAGAATAAGAGAGCAGGAAGGGACCTTGGAGGTCTTCTAGTCCAACCCCCTGCTTAGGCAGGAAACCCTACACCACTTCAGACAAATGATTATCCAACATCTTAAAAACTTCCAGTGTTGGAGCATTCACAACTTCTGGAGGCAAGTTGTTCCACGGATTAATTGTTCTCACTGTCAGGAAATTCCTCCTTAGTTCTAGGTTGCTTCTCTCCTTGATGAGTTTCCACCCTTTGCTTCTTGTCCTGCCCTCAGGTGCTTTGGAGAATAGCTTGACTCCCTCTTCTTTGGGGCAGCCCCTGAGATATTGGAAGACTGCTATCATGTCTCCTGTGGTCCTTCTTTTCATTAAACTAAGCATACCCAGTTCCTGCAACCGTTCTTCATATGTTTTAGCCTCCAGTCCCTTAATCATCCTGGTTGCTCTTCTCTGCACTCTTTCTAGAATTGGTGTGGGTGATAGCAGGATTTGACACCAGGCCCTGCATGGCTTTACACTTAAATAAATAAATACCCCCAAACCGTTGGATGAAGTCACTGCTGTTTCCTTCGCAGCTGTTGCTTTGAAAGAGCTGGTGGGTTGGCGCTCTTTCCCATCTGCCAAGCTAACTAGGCCACAAAAATATAGTTTGCGTGCGCGCCCAGGCCACAAAGCCCTGGCAATGTGACGATGCGCTTGCAACTTTTCCCAAGAGCCGGGACCATGGAGACGGAGTTGGCAGCCGTCCGTGCCCTTTTAAACCAGGGAGGGGGGCCCTCCAAACCGCAAACGGTCCCTCTGCATCAATGGCCCATTGAAAGAAAGGGAAGTGGTGGTAGTGAAAGGGGGGAGGAATGCTCAAATGAGGGACTGTGTCCTCTGGGTAACCTGGCAGAAGGCATGGCGAGGAGCTTCTCTGTAGAAAACAACTCGGATGGTGGCCAGCATCTGAGCAAGGGGCTTCGTTCCTAGGTTAAATAGATGGATAGATATCGATACGGAGTAGGTCAGAAAGAGGAAGAGATAGATAGATAGATAGATAACTAGATAGATAGATAGATAGATAGATAGATAGATAGATGATAGAGACATGATAGATGATAGAGACATGATATAGAGACATGATAGAGACTAGATAGAGATAAAGATAGATAGAGACTAGATAGAGATAGATAGGTAGAGAGAGAGAAGAGAGAGACATGATATAGATGATAGACATGATAGAGGTAGATGATAGAGACCAAATAGAGAGACAGATAGACATGATAGATATATAGAGACAGATAGAGACATAGGTAGATGATAGATAGATAGATAGATAAACATGATAGGTAGAGACAGATGATAGACAGGCATGATAGAGACAGAGACATGATAGACATGATAGTAGATAAAGACAGATGATAGAGACATGATGGACTAATAGATAGATAGATAGATAGATAGATAGATAGATAGATAGATAGATAGATAGACAGACAGACAGACAGACAGACAGACAGACAGACATGATAGGTAGATGATAGAGGCATGATAGAGACAGATGATAGACATGATAGAGATAGGCATGATAGAGACAGACATGATAGAGACAGATAGATGATAGAGACATGGACTAGATAGATAGATAGATGATAGATATAAAATAACATAAAAATAAATAAAAATTGATAGATAAGGTATGGAGGGAGAGATAGACATGGATAGATAGTTAAAGATGGATAGATAAGATTAGAGATGTGGATAGATGGAGTAGGTAAGAAAAGAGATGGATAGATAGGTGGGCGAATAGGTCAGAAAGAGGACGAGAAGGAGATACGGATAAATAAGAAAACGGATAGATAAGAAAAGGGATAGAGAGAGACAAATTGGATAGTTAAGAAAGAGATGGATAGAGAAGAGTAGATAGAGATGGATAGATGGAGTGGGTAAGAGAAGAGAATGGCTGGATAAATATTTTTAGGTAAGAGAGAAGGTAGATTACTTACTGATATCCCGCCTTTATTATTTGTATAAACTCCAGACGGTGAACACATCTAATACTCCTTCCTCGTATTTTCTCCACAACAACCCTGTGAGGAAGGCTTGATTGAGAGGAAAGAACTGGCCTAAAGTCATCCCATCAATTTTCATGCCTACGGTGGGACTGGAACTCGCCGTCTCCCGATGATCGGCCCAAAGTCACCCAGCCGGCTCTCATGCATAAGGTGGGGACCAGAACTCGCAAACCTGAAGTCAAATCTAAGCCACAGTTGTGGTTTCACTTAGCCACGGCTTCGCTCGGCAGCCGAGTTGCCAATCCCCGTTGTGGTTGCCGACTGCGAACCCACAGCCAACAAAACACAAACCATCCACCCACGTAGCAGTAAGATAAGTGAATGCAATCCCGAGGTCAATCATGTGTGATAGTTGTTGGCATACCGCCACAGCAGCGCTTCGCTCCACTACGGGTAAATAACACACGTTTCCCAAATATTTATTTTAGAGCCGATTGATGCGTTCACAAAAGACGCAGAGGATGCGATGCTGCCTATTTCAGTCCCCACATGTCTCCCATGGCATTGGCAGACCTAACAGCGGTTTGCTGAAGAACCCTTGTTTTGGGGTGTTTTCATACATGGCACTGTAGCTTGAGAGGCAAGGAAAAAAAAAAGGGGGGGGGAAAACATATTTAGGACATAAAAACACTAGGAAGGGTCCAGCCACCTGTCCTTTCGCAATTGAGATAATAAAGAGATTAGGTGACTATTGGGCATCAAACTGCCCAGGTGGAATGCTTGGTGGGAGGAGGAGGAGGAGGAGGAGGGACAGAGGAAGAGAGGAGGAGGAGGAGGAGGAGGAGGAGGAGGAGGAGGAGGAGGAGGAGGAGGAGGAGGAGGAGGAGGAGGAGAAGAAGAAGAAGAAAAGAAGAAGAAGAAGAAGAAGAAGAAGAAGAAGAAGAAGAAGAAGAAGAAGAAGAAGAAGAAGAGGAGGAGGGGAGAAAGTGTTTTCTGAATTTCATGGAAGCTCCTGCCAGTTTTGATGGCAGGATGATCGGGGATGTTATTTTTGGGATGGAGGAAGGCAAGAAATTGGGTTCCTGCGAGGCAAGAATTCTCCCTCCATATTTAGGATTTGCTGGGGATTTTTAAAATTAATTCCCTAACTTCACCCCCCCACACACACACACTTTCCTTCCAAACAGGATGGACTCCCAATTTGATTCATGAAGCCCCTCTGAAAAAGATCAGTTTTAAACTGAGGGGGGGGAAATCAGCATCTTCGGAGGAGGAGGAGGAGGAGGAGGAGAAGGAGGAGGAGGAGGAGAGGAAGAAGAAGAAGAAGAAGGAGAAGAAGAAGAAGAAGAAGAAGAAGAAGAAGAAGAAGAAGAAGAAGAAGAAGAAGAAGAAGAAGAAGAAGAAGAAGAAGAAGAAGAAGAAGAAGAAGAAGAAGAAGAAGAAGAAAGGAGGAGGAGGAGGAGAAGAGGAGGAAGGAGGGGAAGGGAGGGGGAAGATGGAATGAGAGGTGGAGCTGAAATTCATGTTCATTTCATGAATACTTCTGAGAGTGAAATAGCTTGAGAGGCACTGAAAAAAAAAGGGGGGGGAAGCATCTTTGGGACATAAAAACACTAGTTAGGGTCCAGCCACCTGTCCTTTCGCAATTGAGATAATAAAGAGATTAGGTGACTTGGGCATCAACCTGCCCAGGTGGAATGCTTGATGGGAGGAGGAGGAGGAGGAGAAGGAGAAGAAGAAGAGGAGGAGGAGGAAGAAGAAGAAAGAGAAGGGAAGGAAAGGAAAGGGGAAGATGGAATGAGAGGTGGTGCGGAAATATTTATTTATTTATTTATTGGTTCATATGCCGTCCTTCTCCGGAGACTCAGGGCGGCTTACAATGCGTTAAGCAATAGCCTTCATACTTTTGTATAAACCTGCTTAGTAGGGCTTTCGGCTCCCCCCCCCCCAGCGATGTTCTTTTTTTATATACAAAGTCAGCTTATTGCCCCCACAATCCGGGTCCTCATTTTACCTACCTTGAAAAGGATGGAAGGCTGAGTCAACCTTGAGCCTGGTGAGATTCGAACTCGCAGTAATTGCAGGCAGCTTGGTGTTCCTTAACAGCATTTTAACCTGCTGCGCCACCAAGGCTCTGTTGTCTTAAATAGACACAGGATGGTTGCGCTGTTCCATTTCATGAAATACTTCCGAGAGAGTAAAATATCTTACGATTGAAATAGAAACGTAAAGCAAAATTAAAGAGTTTTTAGAGACTCTCCTTACAGAAGGAGAAGAAACAAGAAGGAAGAAAGGGGGAAAAAAAGGAAAGGGAGGGAGGGAAGGAAGGAAAGAAAGAAAGAAAAAGAAAGGAAAGAAAGAAAAAAAGAAAGAAAAAGAAAGAGAAAAAGAAAGAAAAAAAAGAAAGAAAAAGAGAAAAAAAGAGAAAAAAAGGAAAGAAAAGAAAAGAAAGGAAAGAAAGGAAGAGAAAGAAAGAAAGAAAAGGAAAGAAAAAGAAAGAAAGAAAAAGAAAGAAAAAGAAAAAGAAAGAGAAAAAAGGAAAGAAGGAAAAAGAATGAATGAAAGAAAGAAAGAAAAAAGGAAAGAAAAAGAAAGAAAGAAAAAGAAAGAAAAAAGAAAAAGAAAGAGAAAAAAAGGAAAGAAAGAAAGAGAAAAAGAAAGAAAGAAAGAAAGAAAGAAAGAAAGAAAGAAAGAAAAAGAAAGAAAAAATATAGCAAAACCTTGGACTTCAGCATCATCCTGACTCATAGGATATCAGCAATTGGCAAGGGGTGGGGGGGGGATGTAAGACAAGCCCTCCCCTCACCCATTTTCCCAAGGACCCCCTTCCCCTCCTCTCCCCCTCCCAGCAGAGTGACCTTTGCCCCTTCCCCATCTCCCCCCTCCCCTCCCCTCCCCTCCCCTTCAGAGAGAGAGAGAGAGAGAGAGTCGGCGCCAAAAAAAAAAAAAAAAAAAAACCCGGCTGGCTCAGGGACTATTTCTTCCTTCGGAGGACCCCTTCTGCTTCTCGCGGGAAGAGAAGGGTGGGTAAGTCGGCCGGGAGCCCGGCGCGGAGGGATCTTCTCCCGGCACGGGGGCCGAAGCCTTGAAAAAGGAGGGGGGTCAAGAAACAGAGAGAGAGCGAGACCTCCGCGCCTGCGCAGTACCGTCCCCGCCGGAGAGCGGCTCCCCACCCCTCGCTGCCGGGCACGCGTGTGGGGCGGCCGTTCCCGGACATCCCCCCCCCCCACCAACCCGGTTTCTCTCGGGGGTCCCCCCCCCACTCTTCCCGCTTCTCAGCCTCGGGGGTCCCCTTCGCCCACCACCATGGCTCAAATCCTCCCCATAAGATTCCAGGAGCATTTTCAGGTGAGGATTTGGGGCTGGGGGCGGCGGGGGGAGGGGAGAGGGGGGGTTTGTGAGGAGGGGGGCTTCTTTTTTCTTTCCCCTCCCTCCAAGCTCCCCCCCCTCTCCTTTGGGGGGAAGTTGGGGAGGGGGCTGAGGCCTAGTAAGGGTGGGGAGGGGGCTGGAGAGACCCCTCCCCTCTTTGGGGGGGGTCTTCGTGGGGGTGGGAGCTGATGATCCCCCTCTTCTTGCAAAAGGGGGGGTCTGTATTGGGGTGATGCAAAAGAGAGGGAACCCCCCCTTCTTGAATTTGAAGGGAGGGCACTCCTTTTTTGGGGGGGACACCCCCTCCCTTTTGGGGGGTCTCCCCCACCTCTTTTTGTCTTGCTTAAAGAAGGGGGGTGGGAATCCTTTTACATTCATGCAAAAAAAACCCCTTTATTTATTAATTTGGGGGGGGGAGAAGAAGAGAAGGATTTGGGCACCTTTTTACATTTTTTATGACTTATGGGGAGGGGAGGTGGAGTGAGTGGGGGAGGGGAGCTGGGAGGGGGGGAGGCGGGAAGAAAGCCTGCTGACTTGAGATGGTGTTTTTTTGGGGGTGGGGGATGGGGGGGTTTTCCCCCTTTAGTTTGGATTGTAGAGATTTGTGCAGAGTCACTGGATTCCCTCCCTCCCTCCTTCCTTCCCTCCTTCCTTCCTTCCTTCCTCCTCCCTCTCTTTTTTTTTTGGATGGGGGAGGGAGGACAACAGCTCTGGCCTGCATTACTACACCACCAAGAATGAGGGAGGGAGGGGGAGAGGAGAAAGAGGTGGGGGGAGAGAGAGAGAGAGGAGCTGGGGGGGTTCAGCCTGCATGCCCCCCCATCCTGTTTTTCTAGATCTACAAAATGGGGAGGGGGGGTTAGGTATAGTGCAGGAGCTTCATCTCCCGGGACTTTCGAGCCAGCCCCCCCCACCTCTATTCCACCCCACAGACCTGCAAGAACAGACACTGCCCAGTTCAGTCCCCCTCCCCCCCCAACCTGACACCCCCTCCCCCAAAAACCTCCTTCCTTGGTGCTCCTCTCTTTGCAGGGCAGAATGTAGGACTTTTAGCGGAGGAGTGCAGGGGGGGGCAGATTGTAAAGAGACACCCCCCCTCTCCTCCTAGATGGGGAAGTGTGTGGGGGGGGGAAATCTCGTCTCCCCATTTAGTGTCAAAGAGGGCAGGAGAGCCAGCAGAAGAGGAAAGCAACCTGGGTTGGCAAAGGAAAGGAAAAGAAAGGAAAGGGGGAAGGAGAAAGAAAAAAAAGAGAGAGAGAGAGTTTGTGGCAGGAGTTAAAAAGAAATTGCTGAAATGAATGAGGGCACCGGAAGTGGATTTCCCAATGACTTTCAGCCTGCCCCTCCCTTGGCCACTGAGCCCATCCATTTCCAACTACACACACACACACAAACACTCGCACACTCACACACACAAAACACACACACCCTGCCCTCCCTCCCCTCAAGTTTAGGACATTTTTCTGCTCAACGCTGGGCCATGTTTTATTTCAGCCAGGTTTAAGAGGTCTGTGGCTCAGTGGCTAAGACGTTGAGCTGGTTGAGCAGTTCGGCGGTTCGAGTCCCTAGTGCTGCGTGACGGGGTGAGCTCCCATGACTTGTCCCAGCTTCTGCCAACCTAGCAGTTCGAAAGCACGTATAAACAAAAAATGCAAGTAGAAAAAATAGGGACCCCCTTTGGTGGGAAGGGAACAGCGTTCTGTGTGTCTTTGGCGTTGAGTCATGCCGGCCACATGACCACGGAGACGTCTTCGGACAGCGCTGGCTCTTCGGCTTTGAAACGGAGGTGAGCACCTGCCCCCTAGAGTCGGGAACGACTAGTACATATGTGCGAGGGGAACCTTTACCTTTAATGAGACGTTAGCATTGGCAGATGTAACAGTAACAGAGTTGGAAGGGACCTTTGGAGGTCATCTAGTCCAACCCCCTGCTCAGGCAGGAGACCTTTACTAGGGATTCGAACCACCGAACTGTCTTAGCCACTGAGCCACCTAGTCAGGCTACTACTCGGTGTGTGTGTGGGAGGGGGGGTGTCCAGGCACGGCAGGCAGGGCTGGGGATTGCTTCTGGTTGAGAAGCAGCATATTTATTTTAAACCTTTTAAATGTGAAATTGTAAGGTGTGATGCACGACCTCCCCAAACTGCTTTTTTCGTCGTGAGTCTAAAACACGTCGATTTGCAAGTCGGTCCCACCAGGTTCACCTTAAGTAGGCTTTGCATCGCAGCCTGAATTCAGATCGTTTGTTTGTTTATTGTTTGCCTTGCAAATTTATATAGCTGCTCAACTCGCACACGGGGAATTCCCAAATTGAAAGTTCTGAATTTCAGCCGGCTTGAAAGCGTAAACCAGAATTCTAGAAATGTTGCCCTGAACTGGGTTTCTTTCCAGTCTAAAATTCTAATGGATTGTGGAACATAACCGTCTTTTGGGATGAAAGCACGAATCCAAAGTAATTATTTTTGTTAAAGAACGGTGGCAAGTTTTAATTACAGTTATCCCACAGTCACTCGGTTATTAATCAAATAATATTTAATCAAACCCACTGAATTGCCAGCTAGGAAGGTTTGCAAACAGTCATAAATACATGCCAGTTTCCAAGCATCTGAGTTTTGATCACATGACCGTAAAGATATCACAACAGTTAGAAGTGCAAAAAACGATAAGTCGCTTTTTCCCCCAGTGCCGTTGTCACTTTGAATGGCCCGTAAGTCAAGGACTTCCTATACTCGAAGTCTTATGAGTCTTTGCAGGATTTCTATTTTTCCTTCGCAGGATTTCTATTTTTCTTCCTTTTAACCTGATTGTGTTGCAAGACAGACGTGGAATGCAGAAAAGTGCAGAACGGAACTTCTGTTACGATTAAACAAAAACTTGGAGGGGGAATATTGTTTTATTTTACTAGATGCTACAACAGGTGCGTTATAAAAAAATCTGTGAGAAGAAAATTTCAAAGGGAAAATTGCGATAAGGCCTCAGACTGAAGAAGGCAATGATATCCAAGTATTTATACTTCTGTGATAAGGATAATGAATACACGAAAACTCCTCTTAGCCAGTTTCCCAGGGAATTGCTTGAGCTTTTTTCCCCTCTTAGTTAGATAGTAGAATATTGAAATAAATGGTCTTAACTAGAGGAAAACTGCCTTGAGCAAGGCGAGTATTAGATTGGGGGAGGTTGGCTGAGCAATCTTCGGTTTTCGGTCTTTCGAGACAGAGCTGCCGATTTAGAACCACTCCCTTCAGAATTTCAGATGTGAAAAAGAAGATGCGTTGAGAATTTTCGACCCGCTTGGAATCGAGAACGTCAAAATTGTGTAGACGTTTGTAGCAGACAATTCCAAGGATCTGTTCAATGGTAGCAT
The DNA here is from genome assembly GCF_059756535.1 of Pantherophis guttatus. Taxonomy (NCBI): domain Eukaryota; kingdom Metazoa; phylum Chordata; class Lepidosauria; order Squamata; family Colubridae; genus Pantherophis; species Pantherophis guttatus. The sequence goes on along the minus strand of NC_142079.1, from coordinate 7,859,528 downwards.
TTGGCATTTGGATGCGCAAGACATTTCATGCTTGCGATCTCTGTTGTGTCTTCTGTAGGGAGGAATTTGGAATTCTTTCTAGATGCTGTCATTTTCCTAATGTTTTTTATGCAATGTTAACCGCCTAAAAGGGACTTCTGAGAAGAGTTTCCTGCTCGTAGTGAACAAGCTTGTCTACGTAAAAAAATTAAATACTGTTATAACTGAATATTACAGAAACATGACAATTAACTGTAGTAAGGATTCCTTGTTTGCTTGATGTTCCATAATTCGATCTTTATTATTACTATTATTATTTTGCCTTTTCTCTCTTCTTAGCAATTGACGGTTACTTACAAATAGATTACCAGGCAAAATTATTAAGCAGCCTCCATGAAATGGACATAAAACTGTTTTAATACTAAGAGGGCAAGATACATGAATGTACAGTTTTGGAAACTTAGCCTGTCATTTTTTTCTTCTCTGTAAGAGAATAGAATAGGGTAGGGTAGGGTAGGGTAGGGTAGGGTAGGGTAGGGTAGAGTAGAATAGAATAGAATAGAATAGAATAGGAGTAGGGTAGAATAGGAGTAGGGTAGAATAGAATAGAATTCTTTATTGGCCAAGTGTGATTGGACACACAAGGAATTGGTCTTAGGTGTATATGCGCTCAGTGTACATAAGGAGAATAAAATACATTCATCAAGAATAAAAAGATACAACATTTAGAGATAGTCAAGGTTACTAATAAGCTATCAAATCATACTAGGAAACAAGTAAAAACAATATAAGTTGTAAAGGTACAAGCAACATGGATATAGCCATAAGTGGGAAGAGATAGGCACTAGTAAGGATGATGAGAATAGTAATACAGTCTTAGTAGTTAGTTTGACAGTGTTGTGGGACATTATTTGTTTAGCAGAGTGATGGCATTCGGGGAAAAAACTGTCCTTGTGTCTAGTAGTTCTGGTGTGCAATGCTCTATAGCGTCGTTTTGAGGGTAGGAGTTGAAACAGCTTATGTCCAGGATGCGAGAGGTCTGTAAATATTTTCACAGCCCTCTGTTTGACTCGTGCAATATACAAGTTCTCGATGGAAGGCAGGTTGGTAGCCATTGTTTTTTCTGCAGTTCTAATTATCCTCTGAAGTCTGTGTCTGTCTTGTTGGGTTGCAGAACCAAACCAGACAGTTATAGAGGTGCAGATGATAGACTCAATAATTCCTCGGTAGAACTGGATCAGCAACTCTTTGGGCAGTTTGAGCTTCCTGAGTTGGCGCAGAAAGAACATTCTTTGTTGTGCTTTTTTTGATGATGGTTTTGATGTTTAGATAGTTCCGTTCTGCACTTTACTGCATTCAGGTCCCGTACAAATCTTTTAACGGCTAATTCACAACTTTTCAAACACTACGTGTCCCTTCATTTGTACTCTAAATGCTTTTGGTAAATCATTGGGTGTTTACAGAGCACTTAACCATCCATGATTTCCTTTTTTTTTTTTTTTTTAACTGAGGGTAGGTAGGACTGGATTAGACTAGAATGGGAGGCTGTAGACTAGATTGGGACATTGAAAGACCTTCATACAAGAAGTCACTGCCAAGAAAGAGCCAGTTTGATCTAGTGGTTAAGGCGCCAGCTTAAAAAGGAGAGCATGAGTTCAAGTCCCAGCTTAGCCAGTTGGATGACTTTGAGCCAATGACCAGGAGACGGTGAATTCTAGTCCCACCTTTGGCATGAAAGCCAGCTGGGTGACTTTGGGCCAATCATCAGGAGATGGTGAATTCTAGTCCCACCTTAGGCATGAAAGCCAGCTGGGTGACTTTGGGCCAATCATCAGGAGATGGTGAATTCTAGTCCCACCTTAGGCATGAAAGCCAGCTGGGTGACTTTGGGCCAATGACCAGGAGACGGTGAATTCTAGTCCCACCTTAGGCATGAAAGCCAGCTGGGTGACTTTGGGCCAATCACCAGGAGATGGTGAATTCTAGTCCCACCTTAGGCATAAAAGCCAGCTGGGTGACTTTGGGCCAATCACCAGGAGATGGTGAATTCTAGTCCCACCTTAGGCATGAAAGCCAGCTGGGTGACTTTGGGCCAATCACCAGGAGATGGTGAATTCTAGTTCCGCTTTAGGCATGAAAGCCGGCTGGGTAACTTGGGACCAGTTGCTCTCTCTGAACCCAACCCCACCTCACAAGGCAGTTGTGGGGAAAATAGGATGAGGAAGCTGTGTGTTGCATATGTCTGCCGCCTTGAGTTATAAAAATAATAGAAGGGTATAAAATAAATAAATAATAAAAATACACAGTTGGGTCCAAGTAGTTCCCAAGAACTCTGCATGAGGGAGCTGAGTTTTTTTTTCTTTCTGGTATATCTGCCGACACCGAACATTGTAGAAAGAATTGAATTCTTGAAGGATTTTCTGCAAGGCATTCATTCTTTCTGAATTCGGTACCTCCCTGGAACATCACCACTGAAATCTCCACAATTCCCACCTAGCTTATTATTTTTTTTTCCCTGGTTTGGAATTCACATCTGGCGGACATCGAGTTTGAAATTCCCTGTGCATTAGCTCGGAGGGCTGTTTTCTTCTTCTCCCGCCCAAAAAAATACCAAGTCAAGAAATGAATGGACAGCGGAAGAAGAATTCTAATGAAATGTGTCTCTTTTTTTTTGAATCAACTTTTTTTTGTTTTAAAACAAACACAAAACACAAAAACATTATCATTCCATACAATTACTGACAGTATATCAATCGGTGACGTTCTTTTGTGCTCCTCCTCTCTTCAAATTATCACTAAACATCCCAAGCTCATTTCCATAAAAATTATTTCACTTAATTTATGTCAGCTTCCACTTATTTCATAATTGTCTCCAAAGTTTATTGTCCATCCATTGATAGAATAAATCCCATATCAGATAATATTGTTTATCTTCCTGTTCTTTATTTCAAAAGTCAGCTTACTCATTTCAGCACATTCCATCATTTTGTTAATAATTTCTTCATCAATAGGTATCTTTTCTCCTTTCCAGTTTTTAGCAAATACAATTCTAGCCGCTGTTAAAAGATTCAATTGCAATTAAGTTTTGCAATTCTTTATTATAAGTCTCTGGTAAGATCCCTAATCAAAATATCTCTGGTTTAAAATCAGTATGCCTCTTTGTCATTTTTTCCAACCACGTGTGTATCTTAGTCCAATATCTCCTTGAAATGTCTCTTCTTGTTGTTGTTTTTAGCTCCAGAATCTTGGAATTAACCCAGCCAACATCGGGTTCAGCACATTAACGATGGAATCGGACAAATTCATCTGCATCCGAGAGAAAGTCGGGGAGCAAGCGCAGGTGGTCATTGTCGACCTGAGCGATCCAACGACACCTATCCGGCGTCCCATCTCGGCGGAAAGTGCCATTATGAATCCTGCCTCCAAGGTCATCGCTCTGAAAGGTAAGTCGTCCGGCTTATTTTCACCCGAGAGGGAAGAAGAAACTTTCCCCTGTTCGGGTTTTTTTAATTGCGAATTTAAATAAATAAATAATTTTTTTATATATATATATATTTTATTCACCGCGTTATTTATTCGCCTCCATTTTTTTGGGAGTTTGTACAGGTAGTCCTCAGCTTACGACCACAAGTCTTGTTGCTAAGCAAGATGTTAAGTGAGATTCATTGTTAAGCGAATCTCACTGCAGCTGTTAAATGAGTCACACGGCTGTTAAGTGAATCTGGCTTCCCCGTTGATTTTGCTCCGAATCACATGACCCTGGGACACTGCAGCTGTCATAAATGCGACTCAGTTGCCAGGGTCTCAATTTTTTTTTTTTTTGGTAAAACTTTTTTTTTATTTTTTAAAAACATAAACATAAAATACATCTTTTTAGAACAAAGCATTGATCTGGTCATAAATCGGTACAATCACAAATTCATCTTTAACAACGACTCATCTCCACTAATCATCTTATAAAAGTAATAAAAAAAATAAAACAGAGAGAGAGAAAAAAAACCCCGCTCACAATAACTCGCTCAAAACAATTACCTTTCTATTATTTCACCTCACTTAATTTCCAAATAACACAACTTAAATGTTTTACACAATTGTTTCCCTAAATTCTATCTATTTTATAATACCATTATCCAAAAACCCATTACTTAAATCTTTAAATCCTAACTCAATATCATTTCATTATCTTTTCTTTTTGTTTAGATGAATATATCTTAAAAATATCAATCATTACTATTATCATAAACAATATTAAGATAAACTATCACTCACAGCAAATCATCTTCATTACTGTTTTATCTCAACATAATCATCCTAATTTTTCCAAAGGTCTCAATTTTTGATCACATGACCATCGGGATGCTGCAACAGTCATAAGTGTGATCCTAAGTCCCTTTTTTTAGGGCCGTTGTAACTTCAAACGGTCACTAAACGAAGGGGTTGTAAGTCGAGGACTACCTGTACAAACTCCCAAAAGAAAAAAAAAAAGGAAAAAGAAAAAAAAAATAAAAACGGAACGACAGCAAACAAGACATTTTTAAAAATTGCTTAGGAAAAAAAAAAACATATACACATAGAGATTTTTTTTTTCAATGAAACTTAGCCTGTTAATTGTTGACAGTAAATTGTGAGACCGAAAATGGCAGTCATGGAATTTGAATTGCGAGGAAAGGATTGTGACAGTCTACTCAAAATAGCTTTCCAAAGGAAATGATTAAAAATTAATCTTTAAGATTAGAAAATAGATATTCCAGACCACCCAGAATTTCAGATACTGCCTTTTCCAAGTTTCCAGAAAGTTTTGCCCGGTCAAGAACCACTTCTATAGCTTAAACTTCCTTGGCAGCAGTGATGATGTAGTTGGACAAATCTAAGATTTGTTTGTTTGTTGTTTGTTTTTAAAAAAGCTTAGATTATACAACAGTTCTAGCTGTAGCAAATAAAAGTGATATTTCTATGGGAGCTCAGATTTGATTCGCACAGTAACCTGTAATCCAAAGGCTACCCTATCACCACATTAAAATGCCCCTCCGCAGATAGGCACACAAACACTTTAGATTTATAATAATTTCCCTGTCAACTGACTGTGTACTTTTCTTCCTGCATTCTTGTCTTAATACAGACGGTGAGTTCATTTTATCCTGGCAAACTTTTATGTTTTTAACAGTATGGAATGGTCTAATCTCATAAAAAGTACTGAAATCTGAAAAAAAAACCTATATATATATATATAAGCAATTGGGCCTCTCAATGGAGAATTCCGCTCCGTGGAATTAATTGGGATCCAGATGCGATGGCTTGAATTTGGGGGCGCGGGGGGGAAATTGTTGTCTTCCTTTGGCATAGACCGCTTCACGACTTGCTGGTTATAACTGTACCAAGGAATGGTTCTTGAGCAAATCCATCCCATCATCGTACAGTTAATGAATAGCAAGGAACACAAATACTTTTATGAGAGACCTTTGCTAGCTAGCATGGTGTCTTGTGTGCTAGTCATCTACTTGATTCTAAATGTGGTTTTTGGTCCCGGCAAGTCATGACAAAACTCGCAGGGGTCCATGATTGTATAGATAAATCAATTATATTGGAAATTTATGAGCCTGAGCTGTGTAGGCGTGGGCAATTGTTTGCCAGCTTGCTAAAAATTTTGTGGGGGTATAGGTAAAGTGTCAATACACAGCAGTAATCAAAGAGTCGGCATTCATCATAGCAATAGCCCTTAGACTTATATACCGCTTCGTAGTGCTTTGCAGCCCTCTCTAAGCGGTTTTCAGAGTCAGCCTCTTGCCCCCAACAATCTGGGTCCTCATTTTACCCACCTCGGAAGGATGGGAAGGCTGAGTCAACCTTGAGCCGCTCAGAATCGGAACTGCTGGCAGCTCGCCGCGGCTCTTATCGTGCTTTAATCCCAATTATCTTGGCCCCCTGCGAATCGGTGCATTGACCAGGAAAGCTAACACGTGATTGACCACCTGAAACGCAGCTCGCACTAACATGTATTAGTTTGTAGGTACCCAGAAGTAACTTTAAGCGGAGAAACGTAAGTGTTGTCTTGTGTCTCCCGCTACGATCACTTAAAGCAGGAGCCTCCCACCTTGGCAGCTTTTTAAGACTTGTGGACTTCCAACTCCCAGAATTCCCCAGCCAGCACGGGGTTAGGGCTGACTGAGGAATTCTGGGAGTTGAAGTCCACAAGTCTTTAAAATCGCCCAGTTTGGAGACCCCTGACTTATAAGTACTATCATATCCTCTCGGGGTTTTTTGGCCTCTTTTCTTAAATTATACGAAGCCCTGGGAAATAGGTATGATAGCTTCTCAGTAGCCATAGAATTGTGGTTTGTCCCAAACCATTAAAAGTCCGAGAGACCCACGAATCTGTTCTAAAATAATGAACTGCAGACGTTCCTTGGTTGGTAGAGACTGGGGTTAGCCCGCCTCTCATGTTTTGCTCGAAACTTGTTTATTCCGCGTACGAACCACGAACGTAACGACGCCAGCCTTTCAGAAACGTAACGGCTTCTTCTGAACGGCGGTAAGAGGGTACCGATTGCCGGACGACTGCATGTGGCATTTCCCAGCGATCGATCGGAGCGTTCTCCTCCTCGTATTTATGTCCCTCTACGTTGTGCCGTCACCCGAGCAGCACTTTGTGGTCGTACGTACCGTCTCGTAAACAAATGCGCCTCCGCGTTAAAGCAGAAACGGGGGAAATGCAGCACTTTACGCCAGCCATTTCCATACACTCAGCATGAGAATGCCGACACCACCGTTTTTGCGCTCTCTTTGTCGCACAGATGTAAAGTGTTCAGAGCTTTTCTTGCCCCTCCCTCACCTCCTACCCCCCCACCCCCCCACCCCTCTTGGATGTGACCCGCCTATTCAGACTTGTACATGTTTGTGTCGGTGTTTTCTTTTCTTTTGTTTTTTTATTTTTAGTTCACCTGAATAGAGGACAGATGCCTGCCTGCCTGCCCAAGATAAGCCGTATCGTTCAATTTGTGTTACTCGCAGCTTTAGATTAATCCTGGTTAGAGGCGGGAATCTTATTGTGGTTAAGCTTCCTTGATGCGACAGCCACTTTTAACAACAACAATCTTCTGGGAAAGGGGCCTTGGCGAAAGGCTGGATAGAATTGCCCCGCTTTGCTGACCCTTAAATTCTGTTGGCACACTCGGGTCCTTGACTTCATCAAATCTTAGGGCTGCCTTGCCTGTGGGGAGGGGTCTCCCGATCTCTACTCCAAAGAACTGGTGATTGATACAAATGTGGTCGCTTCTATTCCAGGGTATCTTGGCCTCTGCCTGCTATTTCTTCCCCACAGCCAATACTACCATCCCTCCCTCCCTCCCTCTCTTTCTCTCCACCCACCCACATACATTATCTATCTATCTATCTATCTATCTATCTATCTATCTATCTATCTATCTATCTATCTATCTATCTATCTATCTATCTATCTATCTATCTATCTATCCCTACCTACCTACCTACCTACCTACCTACCTACCTATACATAATCTATCTACCTACCTCCTATCTATCTATCTATCTATCTATCTATCTATCTATCTATCTACCTACCTATCTACCTACCAACCTATCTACCTACCTACCATCTTTCTATCTACCATCTATCTATCTATCTATCTATCTATCTATCTATCTATCTATCTATCTTTTTATCTATCTATCTACCTTTTTATCTTTTTCTATCTATATCTCCATCCATCCATCCACCCAACTATACTTCTATCAGCTATCCATCAGCTCTCTCTCTCAGCTATCATCCATCCATCCATCCATCCATCCATCCATCCATCCATCTCTCTCTTTATCCCCCCTCCCTTCCTCTCTCTCCACCCACATTATCTCTCTCTCTCTCCCGTGTTTCCTCGAAAATAAGGCCTCCCCTGAAAATATTTAACTGCATGCACAGCCGGTCCCCACCATTTCCTCTGGCAAGGGTTAGGGAGACAGAGCTGGAAATCAGGTAAGACGGCAAGAGGATCCCCGTCTGGCTCCATGCCCCCTAAAATAATAAGACCTCCCTGAAAATAAGGCCAAGCGCTGATTTTGGGGTTCAAAAAAATATAAGGGTCTTATTTTTGTGAAAACTATCCATCTATCCTATCTATTTATCATCTATCTATCTATCTATCTATCTATCTATCTATCTATCTAATCTTTTTATGTTTCTCACTATCTCCTTCCATCCATCCATCCAACTATCCTATCTGTATCAGCTATCCATCAACTCTCTCTCTCTCTCTCTCTCTCTCTCAGCTATCATCCATCCATCTATCCAGAGGTCCCCCGTCCCCCCCCCAATTGATCATCAGGTAGGGTTTCCTTCCTAGAACCTTCTCTCCTGAATAAAACCTTCCAAGCTTGGAGTTGCACCTTCTTCTATTATTATTTTTTTCCCTTTTTAAAGAAAGCCCCGTTAAGCTTTACAAGAGGCCATTTTTCCATCCTGGCTGCATCTTGTCAATTACCCAGTGCAGAAATGGATGGGGATTTGAAATGCGCTCATCAACGGCTTCCTTAAGACCTTGGGGAATCGCTTTTCGCGAGGCCTTTTGTTTTTTCCCACCACCCCCCCAAGGCGTTAAAACAATTTGCCCCCCAATCCCTTCTCTTCCCTGCTTCTTTCTCTGGTTGTCCTAGTCCTTCCCATTGCTTTGCAACCTTAACGGAGAGACAACCAACAAGAAGCAGAGAGAGCTCACAGCATGGAGAATATTTTCCCGTGGGATCCCCTTTTTCTTACGGAAGCGACATTTTACACCGCAAAGTGGTTTTCCCTTAGAAAGCCGGTCATGCAACACCGGCCAATGAAGCAAACATCATTCGCGCACTTCATTCTCGCGGCGCTACAGACTAAGCAGGGTCTGCGTGAAAAGACCACAGAGGCCTGAAGCTAATTTTTTTTTTTTTTTTTTTAAATGAAGCCGAAGGATGAAAACAATTGCTCGTAACCTTCCAGCTCAACTCAACCAGTTGGTGTGCTATAGCTCCTTCCACCTTGCAGCCGCCGGTTTGCAAAACTGATGGCTAATTAATAAATGCTTTTCAGACAATCGATGGACGTTGCTTAATAAATGCTTTCCATTTGGGGCGTTTGCAACTAGAGAGAAATGGAAGGGGGAAAAAAAAACAAAACCCGAGGTGGAAAGAGGCACTTTTAACGTTATCGGAAGAAATCTGTTTTAAGCCACTGATACGTTACAAAAATATTTTTCCCCTTAGGGTTCATTCCCCATAAGGCTTTGTGAAAAGGGCAGAGTTGGTCACTTAGAGAGGCCTATCGTCTTTCCCTAAAGCTCTCTTCTTTTTCTTTCTTTTTTTTTTTGAAAAAAGTTTTTTATTTTTATTTCTCATACACATATTGTAAATGTACATTCTCTTATCCATAACTGATCTTATTACATATTTTTTTCTAACGAAAGCATAAAAATAAGACATTTTAGTCACATTTGGGGTTGATCTTTTACCCTTTCTTTTCCCTCTTTTCACAACAAACTTTCTTCTCCTTCTTCTTTCCCCTCCCTCCTCTCTTCTTCTACTTTCTTCCTCCTCCTTTCCTCTCCTACTTCCCCTTCCTCTCCCCCACTCCTCCCCTCTTTTTTCTCACCTCTCCTTCTCTTGTCCCCTATCTTTTCTTCCTCTCCTTCCCCTTTCTTCCATTCCTCTCTCTCCCTCTCCCTCTCCTCCTCTCTCCCTCTCCTTCTCCTTTGTTGTGCAATATTTCACTTATTTGGTATCCCAGCAACTCCAATTTTCTAATAATATATGCTTTCTTTTCAATTTCTTTCCCATTTTACCCAATCTATCATTTCATAATTGTACATTTATAATCTTCTTTCTTCCCCCTCCCCCTTTTCCATTTACTCTTGTGTCATCTGAGTTTCTATTTCTTTTTTGTCTTATCCCTCATTTAACGTTCTATTATCTATATCATTTATCTATCAACTTTTATTCATATTTCTTTTCTATCCATACATAGCATCTTTCCCATGTCTTGAAATACACCGATTCCTCTTTATCTTTTATTCTTAAAGTTAATCTATTCATTTCCGCACAATCTAAAATCTTTTTTGTTACCCTAAAGCTCTTTAAGGAATGTGGTGGCTCAGTGGCTAAGACGCTGAGCTTGTCGATCTCAAGGTCGGCAGTTCAGCGATTCGAATCCCTAGTGCTGCGGAACGGGGTGAGCTCCCATGACTTGTCCCAGCTTCTGCCAACCTAGCAGTTCGAAAGCAGGTAAAAAATGCAAGTAGAAGAATAGGGAACACCTTTGGTGGGAAGGGAACAGCGTTCCGTGCGCCTTTGGCATTGAGTCTTGCCGGCCACATGACCATGGAGATGTCTTCGGACAGCGCTGGCTCTTCAGCTTTGAAACGGAGATGAGCACCGCCCCCTAGAGTCGGGAACGACTAGCACATATGTGCGAGGGAAACCTTTACTTTTACCTAAAGCTCTTTATTTTAAAAGTTGGGAAGTAGGTCCCTTCACCAGATTACAGAATAATAACAGAGTTGGAAAGAGACTTGGAGGTCTTCTAGTACATCTCCCCTGCTCAGGTGGGAAGCCCTATACCATTTCAGACCAATAGTGGGCCAGTCTCTTCTTAAAAGCCTCCAGTGATGGAGCATTCAGAACTTCTCGAAGGCAAGCCATTCCACTGATAGATTGTTCTCACCGCCAGGAAATGTTCTCCTTAATTCTAAATTGGATCACTCTTCTGATCATCTTTCACCTGTTACTTCTTGTCCCACCCGTCCCCTGTGACAGCCCCTCAAAAATATTGGATTGGATATTTGGAGATGATTGTTTATATATTTCTTCCTAATCAGCTATCCTTGACTTTCCCTCTTTGAGCTCTGAAATATATCTGCTTAAGGATCAATATTGAAGCAATCAAGCTCCAAAATACAAGTGGGGTGAATCTGAAGTCCACCAACAGAGATGATCTTGGGGTTGAAGTACTTCCCCCATTAGATAAAGAGTTGGTCGTCCCAATTCATGCTTTGAATCGCATGAGCTCTGCACACTTGAGTAGCTTGAGATGGTTAAGATGAATCGATACCATTTCAGCCTGTACAGAAAGAGCGTCCAACTTTATTTTAAGCTGCTGTCTGAAGTGAGTTGACTTCCTTCTTCTCGGTATTCCATTTTCCCTGCATCTGTGGCCAAGATGTTGAGCAGTCTTAACCCTCTTTAGATGGGACAAAGAGGGCCAAGGTGCAGGAGAATTAAATCCTCCTCCTCCTCCTCTTTTAACGATCTCATAATCTCTTGCGGGGTGGAGTCTGGGCAACTGAATGGAGCTAGCAAGAGTGTTTTACTGGCCGGATGCCCTTCCTATTGCCAGGGCGGAGTTTTGTTCAGCAGAGATATTCTCATTGTGTCCAGAGAGAGAAAGATCTGCCTCTATCTAGGATCGAACTCACAGCCTCCTGATTGTGAGGCGAGAGCTCCACCTCTAGGCCCACCGCACCACTCCTATGCAGGAGAATTAAATCTGGGTGGGATATTTGGGAGATCTGTGATTCTTCTTCTTTTTTGTCTTTCTGTCTTGACCAACCAGCGGGGAAAACCCTCCAGATCTTTAACATAGAGATGAAAAGTAAAATGAAAGCGCACACGATGGCCGAAGAAGTCATTTTCTGGAAGTGGATCTCGGTCAACACCGTGGCTTTAGTGACGGAGACGGCGGTCTATCACTGGAGCATGGAAGGAGATTCTTTGCCCCAAAAGATGTTTGACCGACATGCCAGTCTTGCGGGCTGCCAAATCATCAACTACCGGACGGATGAGAATCAGAAATGGTTACTCTTAATTGGCATCTCTGCCCAGGTAGGGAAAACCACTGGAATTTTGTTTTATTTATTAGATTTTTCATCTTCTCATCGTTCCCATCACCCATCTCCTTCCACTTATGACTGTATGACTGTAACCTTACGATTTATATTGATATTGTTTCCTGATTGCTTATTTGTACCCTATGACTATCATTAAGTGTTTACCTTATGATTCTTGACGAATGTATCTTTTCTTTTATGTACACTGAGAGCGTATGCACCAAGACAAATTCCTTGTGTGTCCAATCACACTTTGCCAATAAAAAATTCAGTTTTTATCCCATCTTTATTACTCTATAAGTAACTCAAGGGGGTGAACATGCATGATACTCCTCCCTCCTCCTGTTTTCCCCCCACAACAACGACCCTGTGAAGTAGGTCGGGCTGAGAGAGAGGGGCTGGCCCCAAAGTCATCCAGTTAGCTTTCATACCTAAGGTGGGACTAGAATTCACAGTCTCCTGGTGATTGACTCAAAATCACCCAGCTGGTTTTCATGCCTAAGGTGGGACTAGAATTCACAATTAGCAATTCGTGCTAATTGGCCCAAAATCGCTCAGCTGGCTTTCGTCCCTAAAACGGCACTAGAATTCAGACACCCAGATAGTTTTCATGCCTGTAAAGCAATACTAGAACTTAGCCCCCCGGTTTCCAGCTTCATGCCTTAACCACATGCTGATTGGTTTAATAATACATTAATAATTGAAGCACTTTCATTGAACAAAATGAAATAATTCATTTTGAATAATTGAAGGAGGGTCAAGGCGCATGAGCAGTGGTGTCCCAGAGGTTAAAATACAGTACTGCAGGCTAATAGCAATAGCCCTTAGTGTCAGCACTCCAAACTACATTCGTTCCAGTGCTGAGAAGAGGGGGCAGCTGGCAAGAGGACGCTTGACTCTTCACCTACTTATTTTCCTGAAGATAATATCCCCTAGGAGATGAGATGGGAGTGGGGACATTCCTGGGAGCTGAAGTAGTAGATATGGGGAGAGTGATTTGGAAGATGAGGGCAATGAGACGCAGAGAATTGGGGAACGGAAAGGGAAGGTTTGGGGTCAGGAAGTCAGTGTTGGCTATGATATGATCGGGGACAGATTGTCGTGCTTAATAAATGAAAGATTTCATCAAAGACTATTTGTTTGGAAATGCAATTTATTTTGAGACGACACTGAAACCTGACACTTAGACTTATATATCGCTTCACAGTGCCTTTACAGCCCTCTCTAAGCGGTTTAAAGAGTCAGCCTCTTGCCTCCAACAATCTGGGTCCTCATTTTACCCACCTCGGAAGGATGGAAGGATGAGTCAATCTTAAAACGGTGAGAATTGAACTGCTGGCAGCCGGCAGTCAACAGAATTAGCCTGCAGTACTGCATTCTAACCACTGCGTCACCACGGTTCTTTCTACTGACTGCCAGCAGTTGGCTTCCCACCAGCTCAAGATTGACTCATCCTTCCGAGGCGGGGAAAACGAGGACCCAGATTGTTGGGGGCCAGAGGCTGACACTGTAAACCGCTTAGAGAGGGCTGTAAAAGCACTGTGAAGCGGTATATAAGTCTTCAGGGCTATTGCTATCAATTGAACAGAATTGAGCTCTGCTCAATTCGTGGCAGGAATTCTCTTGAGGCGGGGAAGGGCGTGGGATGCATTGATTAGAGACCCTTTATGGACTTTTGGAACGCTGCGACGCAAACGCTTCTGGCTTTGTTTTTAGCAAAACCGCGTGGTGGGCGCCATGCAGCTGTATTCCGTGGATCGCAAAGTCTCCCAGCCCATCGAGGGCCACGCGGCGGCCTTTGCCGAATTCAAAGTCGAAGGAAACGCCAAGCCGTCCACCCTCTTCTGCTTCGCCGTCCGCAGCCCCGCAGGAGGCAAGGTAACGAAAGGAGAAGAAGCTGAGTCTTGGAGTAAATTTAGCCCCCATCCCCCCTTCCCACCCCCTCAAGTTGTCACTCAGCTTTCCTGTTTGCGAGCCAAACGGCGGACTGTCCTTTCACAGTGGCTCAGTGGCTAAGACCACCGAGCTTGTCGATCAGAAAGGTCGGCATTTCGGCGGTTCGAATCCCTAGTACAGATCTCCTGGGTGAGCAGGGGGTTGGACTAGATGACCTCCAAGGTCCCTTCCAACTCTGTTCCTGTAACTGGTTCCTTTTCAGCTTCATATCATCGAAGTGGGTCAGCCCGCTGCGGGAAACCAGCCCTTCGTCAAAAAAGCGGTGGACGTCTTTTTCCCACCGGAAGCCCAGACGGATTTCCCAGTTGCAATGCAGGTAAACAAATTGAAGAAGCAGGTTTGCATCCTCTCCAGCCCTTTATAACTCCCCTGGGCAGGTATGCAGGTAATCCTTGACTCGGGAGTCCTCAAACTTTTTAAACGGGGAGGGGGGGGCAATTCACGGTCCCTAGGACTGTTGAGGGGGGAGGGCGCTGGACTGGCTGGCTGGGTGTGACTAGGTGGTCATGTGACTGGGTGGGCATGGCCAATTTGTGGGAGCCCCAGCCCTGTGGAATGAACTGCCCCCGGAAATTCGTAAGATTTCTGACCTCCGGGTATTTCGCTGCGCACTCAAGACCCTATTGTTCCGCCAGGCTGGGTTAGCAATATAATTTTAAATTGGATGTTTTAAATTTTTGGGGTTTTAAATTAAGCCAAATTTATTTAATATTTTTAAATTATTTTAAATTG